>NC_051863.1:54666515-54897553 GCF_015732765.1 Culex quinquefasciatus | reverse complement strand
CCCTGATCGTTCCAAATAAATGACTGATTGTGACAAAGTAAAAATAATTAATCATACAACGCGATAAAACAAGTTATTGCGAATTCCGGAAATCGGCTTTTGTGCTCGCGCGCGACAACAAATTAATAACAATCGACGCAAACAGTGCGTGCTGAAATAAAATAATTTAATTACACATGTACAACAAGCGGGGGAAGCGCCCGCTGTGGGAAACACACACACAAGTTGACAACAACAACAACAAAAAAGTATATCTGTGAGACATGAAATAATATTTTAAATTTTAACCCCACGCGATTCGTTTGTCAAACCCCACCCACCCACTCCAAGGCATTCCTTCTGACGAGAAAAAAAAATCGCCCCGAAAAATTTCCAATTTCCAAACCCCCGGTTCGCGTTCTGCGTTTTTTTTTTCTTCTACGCGCACCCACGCGGTAAGGCTGTTTTATAACCTGACACTAATTTATAATTTATTCGATAGTAGAGTATACACAATTGTAGTAGCAGCAGCAAGAAGTGAGAGCTAGTTAAAAAAAGTAAAGAAAGAGGCGAAGAAAATTTAAGAGTAACTTTGCAAAATTATTTGTGAAATAAAAACGGAAAAACGATGTGACGGAATAATAAAGTGACTACCATTGTTGTTGTTCAGAATATATTAAAATGTTTTTTTTTATTCTCTCTGTTTGAAATGATGACACTTTTTATTTCAGATTAATTTGCTTTGCAGGTAAGTATTATAAGTATAGTGATTCTCCCAAACTGATATTGATAAAAACCAATAGTGAACAAATACAAAAATTAAATTAGATTTTCAATGTTTTAACACTATCCATAAATATTTCTGTAAGTAAAATTAAAATTTAAGTTGAAGGAAAACCGAGAAGCAATTAAAATTGCAGTTTGGAACCTCAAGTAACATTCTGAACAGCCACCCCCCCCCCTCCCCCTTCCTCCCCCTCCCTCTCCGCAAAATCATTAATGTAAAGGAACTATTACACTACGGAAAATAAACAAACAAACTCGCACTTTTTGACAGTTTGCCTAGATTTGTTTGTGAGTTGGTGTTAATTGTGTTGCCTGCTTCAGTCGATTGTATTGCAGAATTATTCTTGTTTCAAGCCTCCTTTTATGAGTTATTGGTGTTGAAAAATCCCTTCCTGTATCATCGTTGATCAGAAGGCACGGCGTTGGGTAGATTGTGCATTAATCTTTCGAATAATGTGTATAATTTTAACGGTGAAAAATTAATTTCAATAGAATCGTTTATCGAAAGAAACGCTGGCATAAACGTTTGTGCGTGTTCGTGTGTGTTATCCAGAAAGGCCTTCCCATAGCATCGTTGCTCGGAAGGCTCACAGACCGGTATTTTATGAAAGTTATCCCCATAGCATTGTAGCTCAGGAGGCATCGAAAACAAATACCTTATCCGGAAGCAGAAAGACGTTGACGGTTGAGTTCGGTGGATGTGACGCGTTAGAAAATTATTTTGATTCAACAAAAACGTTGCATGGTGCGCGAGTGCTTTTGTGTTGAAAAAGACCTTTCCATAGCTTCGTAACTTGGAGGACTCGACGTCGGGTGCATGTAAAGTCTTCCCCCCTTGAAGGAGATCTATCTAACACGGACTAACTTTCCTCCCTTTCGTTGGACTGCAGGCTTCTAGGGAGGACGCCGGTATTGACTAATAAAGTCGGGATCTTCAGGGGCTAAACAGAGAACGGATGGTTGGCTCCCACTGATGATTTTTGATTCATTGTTTAACTTCAGCTGATCTGTCAATAACGGAGTAGCGGCTCATTGGTAGTCAACCATGCTCATGCTCATGCTCATCCCGGGCAGACGGTAATAACAAAATTAATAATATTTCAATAACAAATCCTGTTAAAATAACAAAAAATGTTATTATTTTATCCTGAAGTTCAACTTCAAGAAGAAAAAATAATAACAGTTTCTGATCAAATAACAAAAATTGGTATTGAAGTGATATTATATTGAAAATGTTTAATAACACGCTAATAAGAGGAAATGTTATACATTTCAAAAACTCTCCTTATAACAAAATTTGTTATTCGTTCGGTATACTGACTTGTAAATAAAATTACCATATCGCACAAATGGAAAAGTTTCTAAGTGTCCATAACAAAATCTGTTATTATTTTTTCTTTTACATCTAAAAATATTGTACTTCGGGAACATAATTTGAAAATGAGAGTTCTAAAAATACACTTGAAAATTATTGGGAAAAGTAGCCAGCCAAAATTCAAACTTAAAAATAGAGCAATCCAAATGTGTTTTTCAAAGCATTTGAAAAGTTTAAATTTAAAAGTATCGAATTAATTTTAAAAAAAGTTTGTAAAGGAAATTGTATTGGATGGAATTTATTTGGAATGAACTAAGTTTTAGTTGGTTATGGAAGTATATTTGGTCACAATTGTGTAAATTGGATGACAACAACTTTCAATTTGTTTGGCTAACCGTTTGGTAAATATCTAGCAAAACAATGTAAATGGCCCAAATCCGGAGTGTAAACAAAAATCTGTTCCGCTCGTTCTAAATGTAAACATTCAATGGCGTAAACAGGACAGACTGTTTGTTTACACTTCGGCTTTGGCCCATTTACATTGTTTTACTTGATATATCCCAAATTTGGTTGCAAGAGTTCCAAGTTATAATACATGTACTTCGGTACTCGAGAACTTACATATGACAAAAAGTTATCTGCCTAAATTCCCTTTGGTCAGTTGTCGCACTTGCAGGGTTTGACAGGATAGCACGATAAAATCGTGGGGAGTTTACGGTTTTCTATGATTACTGTGAAAATCTAAAAGTGAGACATTTGAAAGCTGAACAAAATGACAGTCTAAACTCAATTTAGCCCAAAATGCACGTCTGAAAAGATGGTTAAAAAAATAACCGTAAATTAACAAGTCTTAATTCAACTTAAGGATTCATCACACTCATATCTGCTCAGGTGATATATTCTGGTAGGTATTTATTCATGAAACACGCGATGTCACATCATCTGCCCCAATGAGGTCTGTCTGCCTGTTTCTGGCCAACGACCCTGGTCCAGAAACTAAAAGGTGATTGTTTTTTTTTTCTGCCAAACACGTTTCGTCCGTGGGAGAGAGAGGAATAATTGTGCGCCGTGTTCTATATAGCCATTTTAGGACATAATTGGGAAACAGATGTATTTGGAATACAAAACAAGTCAGTGTCTTTGACGCACCTTGCGCAGCCCCTTAATCCACGCGTTCTAAACTGGCCTCTTGCGCTTCTTATTACTGTTCAGAACAGTCTTTGAACTTTTGCGCGCAAGTTCCGTACAAGTGCCATTGCGCAACCACCAGGCCGGATTGAGTGATTGAACAGCAGACGAACGAAATTTGCAAACTAATTGCATGTGAAGAGTGTCTGCGAGAAGAAAAAAGAACTAAAATTAGCCGTAATTGTAGACACATTCTCTCAACCCTCCCCCATACATGAGTGCTAAAACACCTCTCACAAGCTGCTAGGTTAGCTAGTGCTTAAAATTTGCTGTTTTTCTTCATCGTTCTCTCATCAAAGTTCTTGCCCGAAAAAAAACGAAAGAAGAGAGAAAATCGTAAGTGGCTTCAGCGCACACGAAACTTGAACCCGCGCTGGCTGGCAAGCTGATGGGGCCTCTCGAAAAGCTACCGTTCTTGAGTCGCCGTAGTCGGTAGAGGTATCTTTTTGGGATAGGATGGTTCAATTTTGAATTTTTGGTGATATTAGCAACCAATTAATCTGAATTAAAAAAGTTCTCAGTTTTTTGTTTTACAAAAAATAGAACAATTTTGATTTTCTTATATCAATCTTCATTAATTTTTTTTTTTCTTTATTTAAACATGTTATATTTCTTTTTTTTTTGCACCATCTACGCCACTATCAGTGGGGGTGACTATGGGTCTCCCACTATTTGGTTCAAATATAAAAAGAATATTTCTGGAGTTTTTTTTAAAGGTCCAATTAACCAAATTTCCAGTTTTTGCTTTTTGGGTGTTTTTGAGACCGCCTTGAATCAGGGGTATTAAAAAACACCCAAAAAGAAAAACTGAAAATTTGGTTTATTGGACCTTTTCAAAAAAAATCCAGATTTCAAAAGGTTGATTTCTGGAGAGGTCATTGCTGGCCAAAAACGTACACCATTTTTGAACAATAACAAAAATAATAGGATTACAAAGCACGGTTTCAACATAAAAAAAAAAACAAAAATTTGTTTTAAAATTTAAAAGTCCAGTTGTTTTGAAATCATAAGTATCCATAATATCGAAGTATTGACGAAAAACATGTTTTGCTGAGACTTTTATGCCAAGTTTTTGAAGAAAAACTTTGACCCTTAAAATCCACAAATTCGGAACACTTTTTTCTTACGGATGTAAACAAACTTTGGTTCTCTCCATGTGTACACAATTTTTTTACAAAATAACGACTTCACGCACTGAAACCAACGAAATTCAAGCTTAGCTATGTTTTATGAATGGTCTGATAACTTTTTTAGTGAAAATATCAGTTAAATTCAGGTGTTCCACAATTGTGGGAGGCACAATAACGTCCCACAATTATAGAACATGCATGAAGACAGTGTTTTGCTGCTCTGAACGAAATAATCTTGAGATGCAGTTTTTTGTTTTAAAAGTACCGTAAACTGGGGTAACTTTGATAGCCCGGGGTGACATTGATAGAAATTTGATTTGGCCACTAATTTTGATACATCCAATCTAACAGTCTCATTCATGCGTATATGTTCGATAATAAGCTATCCCTTAATGCTTACATACTCAAAATTCTCAAAAATGTTTAGATATTAATTTGACGGGCATTTAAAAACCTATCAAAGTCACCCCGGGCTATCAAAGTCACCCCAGTTTACGGTACTCCTTTTACTAGTGAAATAGCAAGAGAATGTTCTAATAAAGGTCCTAAAAATAGTAGGGTCGACAAAAAAGATGCATTTGGCATGCTATTGACAAATTATCACAATAGTGTACGCCATCAAATCGGGCGTCTAATTTTACATAAAAGTCCCTTTGACACCAAATTTCTATCTCATACCCTTTTCAGGTTGCAAATTATTGAAAAACACCTCTTTTTTCACATGTTGAAAAATGGAAGGGGTCGTACCGCCCCTCCGTCACGAGATATCAAAAAACGGACCTCGGATTCGTGATCAGGGACAAAAGTTACCCCTTAGGACAAAGTTTCATGCAAATCAAAAAGGGGTCGAGGCAACTTTTCCCGATTTCGTGTGAGTTGGTAGAGAATTACCCAATAAAAACATTTTTTTGAAAATACTCAAAAAAATTTAACAAAACTACGTATTTTCGATAAAATACTCAAAATTTAAGTGTTTCAAAATATGGGTATCAAATGATCGTAATTTTTCATACATTTCGAATGTAATAACAACCTTATTTGAAAATATTCAAAACTTTCACAAAACTACGTATTTTCGAAAAAAACGCTCAAAATTTCAGTTGGGTAACAAATGATCGGAATTTTTTCAAGCATTTCGAATGTAATAAATTTTGAATCTTTGAAATTTTGAGAATTTTTAAAAATACGTAGTTTTGTGAAAATTTTGAGTATTTTCAAAAAAATGTTAATGCTTTCGAAAACTAATAATATATCTCGTTCATTTGATCATGTTGCGAAAAATTGAAATTTTGAGCATTTTTTTCGATAATACGTAGTTTTGTGAAAATTTTTGGTATTTCCAAAAAAATGTGTTGCAACTTTCGAAATGTATGAAAAAATCCCGATCGTTTGATATCCATATTGTAAAAAACTGAAAATTTTGAACGTTTTTTTTAAATATGCAGTTTCGTGTTAATTATGAGTATTTTCAAAAAAAAAATAATATTATATTCGAAGTGTATGAAAAAATCCCAAGCATAAAATGTTGTTATTTCATTCAAAATGTATGAAAAAAATCCGATCATTCGATACTCATAATGTGAAAAAATTAAATTTTGAAAATTTGTTTAAAGGAGAATTGTGACAAAAATAAGTAGTTTTGTGAAAATTTTAAGTATTTTCATAAAATTACATTCAAAATGTGCCCGGATCGATCCGGACAACTTTTTCATCAAAATATTTGAAATCCGGCCCCAAAAATGTGTATAAATAACACTTATGTGCTCATAACTGGGGTTGTCAGATCTTCAATCTTTTGAACGCGTTGGAAAAGTCATTCAAATATCTTTCTATCAATATATCGCATGACGGTTTTTTTTTTTTACAAAAAACACCCTTTTTATAATATTTCAAACTGCATCTAAATCGTTTTTTTAGCATAACTTTTAAGTACTTTTCTAAACTTCTGAGTCGATAGGTATACGTGAAGGTGGGTCTACGAGGTCAAATAAAGAAGTTCATTTTTCGAGTGATTTTATAGCCTTTCCTCATTGAGGTGAGGAAGGCAAAAAGAAAATCAAAGGATTTCTTTAACACTGAGGAAATATGAAAAAACCAAAAGATGCTTCTTAAAAAAACTATTATTTAAGAAAAGCAAAGTACAAGTTCTCTAATGTTTTGTTGGATAACATTTTAATTTAAAGAGCTGTTTAAACTAGACAGTTATAATATTTATGTTTTGCAGATTGATTAAAAAATACATATTTTAACTCAATTGATTTGCGATAGAATCCCATTTCGCTGAATTCCGTTCAGTTGAATAGATAATTTTCCATAAATCTTTTCAAAAGAATGGTACATTCCCGAGCATGGGTAAATAACAAGGGAAATGCGTAATAATACCTTTCTCTGGAATCAATACCAAATTTTGGTATTCCTGGACCCTTAAAAATTTGTCTTAAGGATTATGCAAGAGCAAAATGTGGTATCATACCAATTTAAGGTATTGTTTTGATATTGCAAAATTGCAGAATTTGTCAATGGTCGGTATTAAATTAATTGGTATTAAAGTGTTTTACCAAATTCCTCTGAAACTATGGGAAAATTTTGACCAATTTTGACAAAATAATTAATTTTGCGCTAAAATGATTTCTCAAAGCGAATGCTTTCATTGAAAACCGAAAATTTCAAACTTGATTTTAAACATTTTTGATATACCCCCTACAGAAATGACTTGAAATTGTGGAAAATTTTCTAAGTCAGGATGGCACATTGGTATTATTTTGGTATTAAAGTGTTTATCAATTTTCTCTGAAACTATGGATTTTTTATAAATTTTTGACGAGATAATTAATTTTGCGCTAACTTGACTTGAAACCCAAAAATGTTAAAGCTGATTTAAATTTTTTTTTGTGATATACCCACTAATATTTTTTTCAAAAACGTTGAAATTTTTCTAAGTTGGGATAACCAAATACTTTGAAAAACGAGTCAATCAACAGATTATTGAATTTTGGTGAATTTCAATCCAGTTTCATTTTAATAATACTTATTTTTCAATCTTGTTATTTTTCAGAAGCTTCAAGAACTTCAAGTACAGCCGTTCATCAATGACAAATGCATTCGGTGTGGTGAAGAATATCACTAAAAACAACATGGAATCATCAGGTGAGTAGATTTGGTTGTTGCATAAGGATCATTTACGTTTTTTCACTAACTGCAACTGCTGCACTAAAAATGGTATGAAAATAGCAAATTTTGGTATTACTTGTGCAAATAACGACCAAAATGCTTGGTAATAGATGGTAAATACCATGAAATCAAACCAATATCATGTTTGTGGAAGACTACAGGAATACCAAAATATGATTTTCCAAGGGCGCGGGAATACCTAAAATTAAAACCATGACAATACCAAGTTTTGGTATTCAAGCAATGTTCAAAAATTCAGAAGACCTCAACTTGGTATTGAAATGATTTTATTTTGTGGTATTATTTTACCTTTGGAATAACATGGTATGGTATTGTTGTGCCCTTCCACATACAAGCTTTTGGTATGATTTCATGGTATTTTACCATCTATTACTGGGCAACCAAGGGCACATTTTGGTCGCTGTTATTTGCCCAAGTAATACCAAAATTTGGTATTCCCGTGTTATTTACCCCTGCTCGGATTTCCCAGAATTGGATCTAAAAAATAAGTTTTAATTGCGGATAAAGCTTATTTTCCCAATCGCAATCACACGTAAAGCGACCACAAAAAAAAATAAACATTAGGGTTTAAATTAGTTTTGAAAAATAAGCATCGCAGCCTTTCTTAACAGAAAGTCTTTTAAAATTTACGCAAAAAATATGTTTAAATATGTTACATCAACAGAGATCAAAATATTCATTGAAAAAAATATTCAGGGTTCTTAACTAAAAAAAATGTTGGTGCTGTTTGATGTTTTAATTGAAATTGATACTTTTTACTGGCCCGTGGCTGAATGGCTTCGGCTCCCACTGAGATCAATTATTGTCCGGTCAAACTTTGGACTGGTATTCTATTACTCTAGCCACTTGGCCACCATTAAACCTAAAAAAAAACTCCGAACGTTTGTTGTGGTATGTCCACGCCTCCTTCCTTTCCGTATGAATCTATGAAGTGTAGGTTCTGTGCACACAGGCTGTCTCATGGAGAACTACGTTTATGTTCGATTAGATTAGATTAAAGAATTCCTTACTTATTCTGTTGATTTATTACTGAATTCGAGGACAAGGCGAAAGGTTGGGTCAAACAAATATTATATTATAAGTCATGGTTTCAAAAAATGAAGAATATATGGTGGAAAAATTCATTCAACACGATTACAGTTTGCTTGCAAAGATTAGTTTTCAAGAAGGCTGATTACAGATCTTATACAAAAGCAAAAAGAATACGAGCAAACATTATTATAAAATCACCCTAACAAACCTAACTTTTCAATGACGAGCAGGGAGTCAAAGTTTCACCTCAACGTTCTGGCTGGGAATGCGCTGACGCTATCATTCGCGTTTAATCGTGTTTTCCACGGTTCTTCAAAGATTTTAGACCCCCACAGAGGAAGGCACTTTTTTTTTCGTTCACTTCTTCTGGGGTTTTTTCCCTCCTTACACGTGCACGTTGGCTCATGTAAGCCACACGGGTGGAAATTATAAAAGTGAGGCAGCATCTTGCTGGCTGGTACTTGGGCTTTTGGGGTGGTACTTGGGCCATTGTGCGGGGAGATCGTTTTTCATGAAAGAGGTACTTTTTTGAGCTTTTTGGTTATGTAATTAATTACGGCAATTCGGTGGGTGGATGCTGACGAAAAGTTACCGAACATAAGATAAGTGCCAGATTAGCATCAAGGCTTTAAGAGAACCTTTGTTAGATTTTCTGTCTCGTTTATTTATTTGAACCAACGTGACTAACGTTTTCTACACAAATCTAGCGATTATTTTAGGATTGTAAAACATTTTAATTCTTTTGAAGGGCCGTTTCTTCGAATACGACAATATTCAATAAGGTTGTTTTTTGTCCAATTTAAAATAAATTGTATTAATCGCAAGGCACTAAGAGTGACGCAATATATTACGGAGTAACAAAACATCGAGGAAGAGTGAACATATATCTTACAATTGGACCAAACCTCCACTCATCGTTTTCACGCAGTGAATTTGATTTAACAGCTTTTTATCGGGAAATCGAGCCCGAATGTTTTCACCCAATTGAACCTCGATTGCAGATTATTTGGTCCAATGAAGCACCCAGCAATCTCCCGGAACTGGTTCGAAAATTCGTCCGCAAATTGCCTCCAATTACAATTATCGACCATCAGGAAAACACCGGTTAATTCGACCCATTTTGGCAGCCGACACTGGTGATTGATGCGTTATATCATGAATGGGAAAACAAAATGCGAAACAATGTTTTCGGTTGAAAAAAAAAATACGCGTTCCCAACCCCTCCAAAAAAGTGCAATGCACTCCTGGTTTAATCGCAACGCGCAAATAGAGTAGGTTAGTGCATAACTAACCACAAAAATATAAAGCTTGTTGTCAAAAAAAAGCTCAGCCGCCCCAGAACAAAAAAAGCCTCGCGCGGAAATGCGCGACTTATCGCAACTACCCCGCGAGACTCTACCGGCGACGACGACCCACTGCCACACAGCCGCGGAGTTCGTCCGGCCGACGACGACGACGGGTGGTAATTAGTTTTCTGGCTAATTAATTCGTAACTGTTTTTATTATTTCGTCCATTCATTTTCCTCGTTTTCGTCTGCAACTTTAGTGCGTTTTTTCTTCTCTCTTCTTCTTTTGTTTTCTTGTAGTGTTTTTGTTGTTTTTTTTTCGGATGGCCACCAGTGTGATCTTCAAGTGTTTGCCGTATCCCCTGGCGTTGCATTGGTATTTGGTTGAGTTTATGCCTTATGACTAAATATTTTAAAGCACAAGTTTAAAAAAAACGTAAACATTTTAGTAAAATTGCAAATTTATCAACAATAAATTTTTATTTTCAATCCATACCATAGGTAATTCTAATGATGGTGTAAGCAACGACACTTGCAAGCAAACACTTAACATTTTATATCTTTTACATGTATGTTATTTTTTCTGTCTGCTATACAATGTTGTAAAACATCTATAGAATAAGCTTTTTTGCAATTCCGTTGTGAAACTACATACTTTTCCTGTCATTCTCGAACGACGAAACAGCCTACTTTTCCCTAACAAAAATAAAAGGGCGTAATATTGAATTTTGGTCTTTTTAAAATGTTAGCCTTGATTTAAAATTTTTGAAAATATTTTTTTCGAAAAGATCGAAAAATTTCACGAATGTTTAATATTTTAACATTGTAAATTGGACCATTAGTTGCTGAGATATCGACATTAGAAACTGGTGGGTTGTTTGGGTGAGACTTAGAAAACATCAATTTTCTTGTTTTTAAACCTTTGCATGGCAATATCTCAGCAACTAAGGGTCGTATCAACAAAGTCCGAAAAAGCAAAATATAGAGAATTTTCTCAGCTTTTCAAAAATATTTTTTCAAAGGTGGGCAAACATGGGCACTAATTTTAAAAAATGAAAAGCTGTGACTATTTTCAAAAAAGTTACGCAAAAATGGTTATAAATTGAAAACGGTGCACTTTATCAAAAATTCCCTAAAGCACTTTTTGATTACAAATTCGATTTTACATCGAAAAATGAAGTTGAAAAATTTTTGCGACCAATATTTCGATTTTTTGAAAAAAATTTATTGATTAAAAAAATCATAACTCGGTCAAAGATTTTTTGCCCATTCTGGAAATTTCTGAAAAGTTGGCATTTGATATCCTCTAAAACATATCAAAAAATAAAAAAAAATAAAAATAGTGTTTTTTTGCAAATCAAGTTTTAGTGACAAAAAGTTAAATAAAAAATCACCAAAAAATGTTTTACCGTGTATCATTTTTTTTTTCAGTGTAGTCCATATCCATACCTACAACTTTGCCGAAGACACCAAATCGATCAAAAAATTCCTTCAAAAGATACAGATTTTTAATTTTCACATGTCATTTTTGTATGGACAGCTGCCAAATTTGTATGGAAAATTATATGGACAAACTAATGATGCAAAATGGCTTCTTTGGGCATACCGAAGGCACCAAAAAAGTTTCAGTCGGATTAAAAAATACAAAAATTAAAATTAAAGAAAAAAGACCGATTCCGTAGAGAACTGCTCATAAGTGCCCATGTTTGCCCACCTTTGAAAAAAAAAATTTTAAGAGCTTAGAAAATTCTCTTCATTTTGCTTTTTTAAACTTTGCTGATACGACCCTTAGTTGCTGAGATATTGCCATGCAGAGGTTTGAAAACAAGATAATTGATGTTTTCTAAGTCTCACCCAAACAACCCACCATTTTCTGATGTCGATATCTCTGTAACTATTGGTCCGATTTACAATGTTAAAATATAAAACATTCGTGAAATTTAAATCAAGACTAACTTTACAAAAAAGCCAAACATTCAACATAAAAAAACCATAAATTCTACTTAAAACCCAAAAGGACCTCCGCAAAAGGTTGTTACGGCTTATTTATAAAACCTAAACAGAAGTTCAAAGCTTTACAACTGAATCCTATCCACCTCCTTGAAGCCTAAATAATACCTTTGTTAAAACCTTGTAAGGAGTTAGAGAAAAATGATATTTCATACGTCTTCATGCGTCTTATGACAATCAGATTTTATTATGGAAAAAAACTTTGTTTTGCCAAATGAAATAATGGAGTTGGTTCGCAATTTTTTTCAAAAAATGTTAAAATTATGTTTGAACTTCTGTGGATGGGCTAACGATGTAAGAAATTCATCATAATTGTATGATTTCATCATGCTTTGTCAATTTTTTCTGCCAAGATGGTGCCCAATCATATTCAATCAGAGCACGCGTTTAGCGCCATATTTATGCACTGCTATTTGGCCGCAATAAATGCTCTTTTAGGAGCTTATGGTTTTAAGTGAGCTGTAAGCTTGCATGCCTTATGGCACTTGACAGCTACAACACTCTTGGTTTTATCGAAGCATGCGATAAAACCGTTTGGCATGGCATTGCCATCTGGTTTTCAAACCTCCATTTAAACTTTCATTAAACCTTATTGAAAGTCAGTCGGCTTTTATTTTCACCAGGTTTTATGTCCGAGGCATAAAACCTTGTAAGATCCTATTGAGGAATTCTCTACCAAAACTGGAAATGGATTTGGATTTATTTGTATTTTTTTATATGGCTCAAACTTTGCGGGGGCCTTCCCTATGACCAAATAAGCTATGTTGCGTCATTGGTTCACCCATACAAGTCTCCATACAATTTTGGCTGCTGTCCATACAAAAATGGTATGTAAATATTCAAACAACTGTTTTGCGACCACATATTAGTCAATTTTTAATAGTTGCTTGCCCATTTAATTAAAATAAAGCATTTTTTTCAATAATTTATCACCATCATTTGGGTCGCCATCTTGAATTTACAAATTCTAAATTACTTTAGAGAAGTTTAAGGGTCATACTAAGGCTACCAACTCTTGCTGAGCAAAAATCCGTACACTTTGCCGATATGACACCATGGTCTAACAAAAACTGTCAATGAATTATTTAGATAAATTAAATTTAATAAATTTGAGAATTGAAAATATAAAACTGTGTCGTTATCACAGCTAACAAATTTCACAAAATGCTATCAGAGTGCTTATGACTTGCACGTTTAAAAGTATTCATAAAATAAACCGTGATTTGAAACAAATCATTATGTTCTTCATTTTTTTTTTTTTGTTAAAAGTTTAAAAGTTTACAAAATGACAAGTTTGCTTTTACGAATAATATCGTTCTAAGTGTTTGCACGAACTGGTTTCCATTTTCCAATTTCCAGAGTTTTTTTTTATTGAAAAGGTTCTATAACATGTGAAACACAACAGTTTATAGAACCTTTTAAAACTCTAGATTTGTTAATTCAAATATTCAAATGTTTTCACAAGTTTTAGAAAGCCTTTGGAAATGGATAAATATATTTAGTAAGGATTTTCTAAAAGAACAATTCCAGAGTTTTTTTAAAGGTCCTATCAACATATGAAAGAAAATAGTTCAAAAATTAAAACTCTAGAATTATTGATAATCAAGTTTGAATTGAGGAAACCCTGGAAAACTCTCCCTTTTTAAATCAAACTCACAGAAAAATAAATATTTCTAGTTAACAAAAGCTTCGACCAAATCAAAAAGCAATTCAAATATTAAAAAAGTTGTTAAAATTCCGTACAAATCCGTATTATGCGTAAAATTCCCTACAAAAATTCCGGCCTGTTAAAAATCCGCGAAGAGGTTCGAAAATCCGTATGGTAAGGAAAAAATCCGTACAGTTGGTAGCCTTAGTCATACCAAAGCTCAAGAAAAGAAAAATAAGCCAACGAAAAAATTTTTTGGCCATTTTGTGAGCATGGATTTTATGATACGGTTATGCTGTTTGTGAAATTTAAGTGCAATCGATCGTGTTTTTCGGCGGTCCGTTTGCTCGCTAGCTAGCAATAACAATATCAGTCCTTCCCTTATCATTGGTGATGAGTAGGCACACCACCGGTTGAGTCATCGAAGTAATTGTGTTACAGAAACAAATATTACATACGTTATGTCTTCAGCTGTGTGCTATCTTGTGACAACGACCATTTAGTACTTTTCGAGAAAATCAATTTTTAAAGTTTGATGATAAATATTTTCAAAACTTCAACCGTCTTTAATGTAGTATACACGCGTTATATATTGTAAAATCCCACTGACAAGTCCTTCCCATGCTTATTTATCAATTTTGAGGGCATGTTTTTTTTAACAGTTTATTCATATTGGCATTGTTTGAAACATTCCTCACCAAAGGTTAGTCTGCTCTTTTTCGCGGGCCAGCTTTTTCGTAAGTTTTCACTTTCGCGAAGCAGCAGATAAGCCCGCCAGTCCACCAGTCGGATCATCGACAAAAGAAGCCACCACCGACCGGTCGGTCGGAGTTGGCAAAGAATGGGAAAATTTACGGTGGCAGAAAAGTTTTAATTTGACGTCCTAAAAATTATACGCTTACGCTTGGTTAACGCGCAAGTTTTATTTTTTTGCTACGTTGCGTTGCGTTAGTTTTCGTCTGGAAGAAACTGATGATGATGCGTTCGAAACACTTTCGGTTTTCAAAGAAGCATCGTCGCACTTATTTTTAGCCGTTGAGCTTTAATAAATCGAGTCGAGTGTCGGGGTTGCCAATCGAGTTTGCTGCCCTAGTTTCGTCTCCTCTCTTTATTATTGTGATACTAGTTCCCACAATTGTGATGGAAATTTTTGGGAAAAAGGTGCTTTTTCGGCATCTGCTGCTGCTGCTTTGTAAAACCAACGGAGATTATGACCGCGGCGGCATTCCGGTTAATAAAATAAACAGGTTGAGCAACTCCCCTTATTTGAAAAATAAAGGTGAGTTTGATGAAATGTTTTCCATGAGCGGTTTTCTGGGACATCTTACTGTCTTTTTATGAGGCTGGTGGTGTGAACTGCGGTTGACATTTTGTGGGAACGGTAAAGGTGTTTTTGAATGCGTCAACTTAGGTTTGTTATTGGATAAAGAAAATATCTGGCCAGAAGGCTTCGCTAGATCAATTGCTTAAATATAACCCACTTTTTTAAGAACAGTCCTGTAAGCCACTATGCCACCATGAACTTCAGGTAATAAAAAAATGCTTAAATCCTAGTACTACGAAATGTCTAAGAATTTTCCAAAACATGGCTTATTTAAATTTCGAGATTTATTTCTCGATTTTATTTTGAAAAAATCTAGTTGGAAAAAGACACGAACTATTAGAGAAAAAAAACCTTTTTCGTATAAAGACTGTTGTTTTTGAATTTAGTTTTTTACCTGTAAAAATGTTAAAATTGTATTTCATATCATTCTTTGTTGTGTTGCTTTGCTTAGTTTTATTTATTTTTTAGTATCTAGTTTTTTTTTACTTGCAAAAGAGTCTAATTACACTTTAATAAGGAAAAAGAATAATCGAGATTATATCACAGTTTTGAAAAAATCTAAATTTGAAGCTTAAATTTCAAATAGATTCTTAACTGATCGACTGCAATAAAGTTCAATATTGCAAATAAAGTTATAACCAAAAATTAACAAAATTAGGCAATTTATTCGTATTGCAAGAAAACACAACACAGAATGCAATGAAATAAAAACTAATAGCAAGGCGTCGAGATATATTTTTTTATAATATGGAGACTTAATTTTTCACGTTTTTTTTTTTCAATTGTTTAAAATGGCAATTCAATTGAAAAAATGTTTTTGAAATGTTGTAGTTAATTTTCAATAAGATTTCTACCAGTTCAATATTCATGAATGGCTTGCCTCCCCTAGAAACTGTTATACATACCGAATTTCATCGTCCACTGCACTATAAATAACCTGTTTTCTATAAGTCTACATTCAGGCGATTTTCAAAGGCCCATATTTCACTTTAATGTTTTGCATTCCGATCGATCCGTATCTTTTAACATCTAAGAAGCGCATCTAAATCTTTCCCTCACCTCAATCTGCGTAAACGACCCCCCCTGAATGTGATATATCTCATCGGATTAATGCCCGTTCCCCGTCCTCCATCATCCAGGTCACCCGCTCTGATTTCCCCGGAGTGTGTTCCGATGGCAGGCAGGCAGCACTGCTGCTGGCCACGGGTCCAATAAATCTTCGTAAATCACCGCGGTGAAAAACCGCCAAACTTGTTTGCTTCTAGGAGAAAACCGAAAATTATGAAAATTTATAGGCTATTTATTCTGGAACATCGCTTCTACTGTGGTGGCGTCGCTGGTCGGCTACTGCTCAAACTTGGGGCCAGCCCCGAGTGCGTAAATCTAGCCTAAAGTACTGCCGAGGTACCTTGGGATAATTCCTTATCCAAAGTGCCGTCACCGTCGGATGCTTCCAAGGAGATGGGTAACCCTCATCCTGATTGATTTGAACAGCTATTAATTCACATACAATATTCAGTTTCAAATGGGACAACCAACTCTAAAAATCTAGAGAAAAGTATCGTCCGTTAGTCTTAAATTGAATAATTTTCACAGTTTTCAATAAATCAACAGTAAAAAATCATTGTAAAAGATGATATAATGTTACTTTTTTAAACTAAATTAAGGTAAAATTACATCATAAAAGAGTTAATATTCAATCTTCCAACATCCAACATATATCAACCAAATTTACACAATTGTTTATTGTAAACTGTCGAATCGTAAAATATTCAACAAACTCTTTTGTAGTGACCATACATTTCTTGGCCTGGTGCTCAGTTTATACTAACGAGCTACTGTAACCAATTAAATCGCAAATTAAAAATTACCAAACCTAGATAATAATCTAAAACAATTTCATAACATTTTTTTCCTCATTGTTCCTGGTCAATGAGGAAAATATAATAAATCTAATACTTTTAAAGTTATGAAAATGAACAGTGATAAAATCAGGAAAACAAACTAGAGCTGAAGAGCAACAGTTTAACACTTATTACGTATTTCAAATGTAATTATTAGTATACTTGACTTGACACTCTCCATTTCCAATAAACCAAAGTGGTCAAAGACCACCATTTCAGAAATTGGAGGGCTTTCAGAAAAAATACACTAAAATCTCTATCTCTTTCTCTCTCTCTCTCTCTCTCTCTCTCTCTCTCTCTCTCTCTCTCTCTCTCTCTCTCTCTCTCTCTCTCTCTCTCTCTCTCTTTCTCTCTCTCTCTATCCTAAAAAACACAAAAATCATTTATAAAAACTGCTTCCCGGTAAAGTCATGTCAAAATTTTCCAAAAAAATATTTCGTGAATCGATTCTTCAGACGGCTTACAAAAAAGTCTTCATATTAACCATTGTCCCAAATCCAATCCTTGTGTAGTCATTAAATTTAATTTTGCCCCTTGTTTTTTCAAGCCGATTTTGTAGCCCTTCCTCAACATAAACATTGAGAAATACTTGCAACGGCCTAACAAATAATTTGGAAAAATTAAAATTTTATTGAAAAAATCAAAAATAAGAACAGATTTTTAGTTGACTGCAAGTTCAGAAAGCTTCATCAAATTTGTATTTATAATATTGTTTAACTTTTTGACATAGGACTATGTCTTTACTTACTATATTGGGGGGCCAGTTCAGAAATTCGATCCAAAGCGTCACTTTTAAGCGTTAAAAAAGGGGACATTTTGAACGCTTATATCTTTTTTCCCTGTGAATCAATCCAGATGGTTGGACCACCAATCGAAAGAGGAAGACTTCAGCTATTGTTTAACTACATAGATAGTCTGACTAAACATAGTTAAAGCACTTAAAACATGCAATCAAAATGAGTAATTTTTCAGTACAAATCGGACAGATGACCAATCAGAGCGAGCGTATGCATTCGAGACCGCGCCCCTTTTGTGCCGTTCTCCGGCTGTGCCGCTATTTAAGCAGAAAATTTCGCAAAAGCAAGTCACTTTGGAACGAGCACTCGAACTGTGCACGTCGGGCCGGCGTGGAGCAGCAGCAGCAGCGGCCAATAGAAGAAGAGGACCAGCAACCAGAAGGAAGAACCACCGGCAGCAGAAGGAGGAAATTCGAGCGAAGCGGACGGCGTGGAAGTCGCTATGATGCGGCGGTTCTCATGAAAAATGGCCAATTCGACAGTGGTGGCCAAAACCTGGAGTGGCCGGTGGCCTCAAAGAAGGTTCCCCCGGGGCCTGGGGGGACATTTACAGAAACATACGAGTTGTGGCAATATGGGTATCAAAATTCATGGTTTTTGATACTGAACATAATAATGGCCATTTCGACAGTAGTGGCCACAACCTGGAGTGGCCGGTGCCCTCAAAGAAGGTTCCCCGGGGCCTGGGGGGACATTTACAGAAACATACGAGTTGTGGCAATATGGGTATCAAAATTCATGGTTTTTGATACTGAACATAATAATGGCCATTTTGACAGTAGTGGCCACAACCTGGAGTGGCCGGTGCCCTCAAAGAAGGTTCCCCCGGGGCCTGGGGGGACATTTACAGAAACATACGAGTTGTGGCAATATGGGTATCAAAATTCATGGTTTTTTATACTGAACATAATAATGGCCATTTTGACAGTAGTGGCCACAACCTGGAGTGGCCGTTGCCCTCAAAGAAGGTTCCCCCGGGGCCTGGGGGGACATTTACAGAAACATACGAGTTGTTGCAATATGGGTATCAAAATTCATGGTTTTTTATACTGAACATAATAATGGCCATTTTGACAGTAGTGGCCACAACCTGGAGTGCCCGTTGCCCTCAAAGAAGGTTCCCCCGGGGCCTGGGGGGACATTTACAGAAACATACGAGTTGTGGCAATATGGGTATCAAAATTCATGGTTTTTGATACTGAACATAATAATGGCCATTTTGACAGTAGTGGCCACAACCTGGAGTGGCCGGTGCCCTCAAAGAAGGTTCCTCCGGGGCCTGGGGGGACATTTACAGAAACATACGAGTTGTGGCAATATGGGTATCAAAATTCATGGTTTTTTTATACTGAACATAATAATGGCCATTTTGACAGTAGTGGCCACAACCTGGAGTGGCCGTTGCCCTCAAAGAAGGTTCCCCCGGGGCCTGGGGGACATTTACAGAAACATACGAGTTGTTGCAATATGGGTATCAAAATTCATGGTTTTTATACTGAACATAATAATGGCCATTTGACAGTAGTGGCCACAACCTGGAGTGCCCGTTGCCCTCAAAGAAGGTTCCCCGGGGCCTGGGGGACATTTACAGAAACATACGAGTTGTGGCAATATGGGTATCAAAATTCATGGTTTTGATACTGAACATAATAATGGCCATTTTGACAGTAGTGGCCACAACCTGGAGTGGCCGGTGCCCTCAAAGAAGGTTCCCCCGGGGCCTGGGGGGACATTTACAGAAACATACGAGTTGTGGCAATATGGGTATCAAAATTCATGGTTTTTTATACTGAACATAATAATGGCCATTTTGACAGTAGTGGCCACAACCTGGAGTGGCCGGTGCCCTCAAAGAAGGTTCCCTCGGGGCCTGGGGGGACATTTACAGAAACATACGATTTGTGGCAATATGGGTATCAAAATTCATGGTTTTTTTATACTGAACATAATAATGGCCATTTTGACAGTAGTGGCCACAACCTGGAGTGGCCGTTGCCCTCAAAGAAGGTTCCCCCGGGGCCTGGGGGGACATTTACAGAAACATACGAGTTGTTGCAATATGGGTATCAAAATTCATGGTTTTTTATACTGAACATAATAATGGCCATTTTGACAGTAGTGGCCACAACCTGGAGTGCCCGTTGCCCTCAAAGAAGGTTCCCCCGGGGCCTGGGGGGACATTTACAGAAACATACGAGTTGTGGCAATATGGGTATCAAAATTCATGGTTTTTGATACTGAACATAATAATGGCCATTTTGACAGTAGTGGCCACAACCTGGAGTGGCCGGTGCCCTCAAAGAAGGTTCCCCCGGGGCCTGGGGGGACATTTACAGAAACATACGAGTTGTGGCAATATGGGTATCAAAATTCATGGTTTTTTATACTGAACATAATAATGGCCATTTTGACAGTAGTGGCCACAACCTGGAGTGGCCGGTGCCCTCAAAGAAGGTTCCCCCGGGGCCTGGGGGGACATTTACAGAAACATACGAGTTGTGGCAATATGGGTATCAAAATTCATGGTTTTGATACTGAACATAATAATGGCCATTTTGACAGTAGTGGCCACAACCTGGAGTGGCCGGTGCCCTTAAAGCAGGTTCCCCGGGGCCCGGAGGACTTTTACAGAACCATACGAGTTGAGGCATATTGGTATCAAAATTCATGGTTTTGATACTGTACATGAAAATTGACATTCCGACAGTAGTGGCCACAACCTTGAGTGACCGGTGATCTCAAAGCAGGTTTCCCCGGGGCCCGGAGGGTCTTTAACACAACCATACGAGTTGTGGCAATATGGATATCAAAATTCATGGTTTTTGATACTGAACATGAAAATTGACATTTCGACCGTAGTGGCCACAACCTGGAGTTGCCGGTGCCCTCATAGAAGGTTCACCTTGGGAGAACATTTATGACAATTTTGCCGACAAATCTATGAAACAAAATAAAATAATCTTATTTCAGATTTCACTAGCAATCCAAAAACACATTCAAATTGTTTGGTCCTATGTCTTTCGGTTATGTCTCTGACATACCATCTTGAACTTTTTTATGGATCAGAGAAAAAAATCGGATCATATTGAAAAAATGTTTTAAATCATTGATAATTTGATGAATTTAAAACATTTTTACATATATCCATGCTTTTTGGATAAGAAAACACTCGTATTTCTATTGTATTATCCTGGGTGCTTGAACTGTCAAAGTGGAACCAATTTACTGTTCGCCGAAAGTAGAGAGTATTGTGATCGATCATTAAAAATTGTTTTTTTTTTTTTGCAAGAATGAAAATTTTTGGCTTTTGAGAACCTGGTTTTGAAGTCAAGAGTCCTTAAGAGCGAGTTTTTCACCAATGTGTAACAGGTCGTATCGAGGTGCTCCGATCTGGATGAAACTTCCAGCGTTTGTTTGTCTATAAATGAGATGAACTCATGCCAAATATGAGCCCTCTACGACAAAGGGAAGTGGGGTAAAACGGGCTTCGAAGTTTGAGGTCCAAAAAAACCTAAAAAATCTTAAAATTGCTCGCGTTTCCGTAAAACTTCATCAATTCCAACTCTCATAGATGCATTTGAAAGGTCTTTCGAAGCACTTCAAAATGGGCCATAGACATCCAGAATCGGTTTGACTTTTTCTCATAGCTTTTGCAAATTACTGTTAAAAAATGTTTTTTTTTAAAACCTCAATATCTTTTTGCAACAGCCTCCAACACCCATACTCCTATGGGTCAAAAGATAGGTAATTATATGGACTATAAGCCTACGGTATTAACTCTTTGGCCAATCGCAGTTTTTCTCATAGTTTTTGGATTTTTCTATAACAAACATTTTACAACGTTAGTTTTTGCCCTGTAGACCTCCATAGCGGCACTTTTTGGTTTCAATTTTGTCATATTCGGAATCCTCGGAAAATTTTACGTTATTTAGAAGTATTGGAGTGGTAAATCACCTATCTTTTGACCCATAGGAGTATGGGTGTTGGAGGCTGTTGCAAAAAGATATTAAGGTTTTAAAAAAAACCATTTTTAACAGTAATTTGCAAAAGCTATGAGAAAAAGTCAAACCGATCCTGGATGTCTATGGCCCATTTTGAAGTGCTTCAAAATACTTTTCAAATGCATCTACGAAAGTTGGAATTGATGAAGTTTTACGGAAATGCGAGCAATTTTAAGATTTTTTAGGTTTTTTGGACCTCAAACTTCGAAGCCCGTTTTACCCCACTTCCCTCTGTCGTAGAGGGCTCATATTTGGCATGAGATCATCTTATGTATAGACAAACAAACGCTGGAAGTTTCATCCAAATCGGAGCACCTCGATACGACCTCTAGAATAAACCGAGCAGAATTTACAAATACTGCCTCTTAAGAAAGTTGAAGGCGAGATCGTATTTTTTTATAATTATGAATGGAAGTTGTTTATGGAGTCGATGCGGTTGTATCCATCCAGAAGCTGTCTCTAATGTTTGATTCCGTTTGAAAACCTGGTTTAGTGAACATTCTTTCTGTTTGTTGGATCAGCTTCGCTAGAATTAGCGATGTTTTGCCTTTCTTACTATTTTTGCTGGATCAGGAAGAGCTGCAGGATTCCAAAATCAGCCAGGGAATTTATTTGCGACATCGCAGAATTACACTCTCGCCGCAGATCTTAGTCACCTGTAGAAAAGAAAAATCTCTTCTATCCACGACGCAACAATTTTCCACCAAAAAATTTCAAAAACAATAGAGTTATCTAAGCCCGATCCATAGACTAATTAGTCTATGGCCCGATCTCACGCACACTAGCTTACCATTTGTTTTTACTGGCGACCACAAATTTTAACCTAAAAATCCATCGTGTACGTACACGCAATACATGCGCACGTAGATAGCTCAATACAAAATAAAACACATACTACTGTATATAAAACATCTCATTTACCAGTAAGAAAAAAGTTATGCTTGTGCTTGAACAAAGTGGGATCATTCGAAAATCACGTTACGCATTCTCTCTATCCACCACCCAGGTACTATCCAAGAACTCTTCTGAATTGAAAACTAAAAAAGTCGTGGGATAAATTTAACTGAATTTACTGAGTTTGAGTTTTGTGATAAAATAATTGTGAACAAAACGTGATTTTTTTTCCAAAAATGCTTATTCGCCCTGATCTCGTGTTGATCCAGATATTGCAACATTCCAGCGCAGGGTTAACATCGCAAGCCATTCTCCATTGACTACCACTAAAACTCTTCAAACTTTTCAGCGAGAAGACATCATTTTTGTGATTACGGCTCTGGCGGGTCCTTCGGAATGCAAAATAACAACCCCAACCGGTCCCTTCTCACCCTGCCACATGCAAAATGGAAATTTTCAACCCCTCTTTCCCCTTAAGACGCTCGTCTTTTTATAGTACGCGAATAAAAATATCATAAATCTGGCCGAGATGGCCGATGAAATTACAAAACTTTGCCAGCTTATCAATTTTCACTATGCTTCAAGTTACCTCGTGGCTGGCCCACTGCCAAACTGCCAAACTTGGTTAGGAACATGATGCGGAGTGGAATCGGTGAAAGTTTGTGAGAAGAAGCAAAAAAATTGCGTGCCTAATTGATTTTGGCGATTAATTACGACGGACGGAGTCAAATTTAAAAAGCGATAATTTAGCGTGTTGGATGACTGACGGCATTATTATGGAATTTGCCATTGCATTGGACTCACACCCCTTTCTGGTAAGCTGTTTAATCGCCTTTGGGTAGGCAATAAATGGTTTCTTTAAGGAGAGAGCGCTTGATTGCAAGAATATATTTATGATTGTACTAATGTTTAAGATTTATGCCTTCAAATATGTACAACTTCGCATTTGTTTTAAAACTATTATTGAACAATTTTTAAAATCCCGTTTTCAAATCAAAACTTATTCCACTATTTCAGGAATACTACACTCAACCTTACAAAGATAAATCTATATAAATTACGAATTAACATGTATTTTCACGCCACCTTCAACTTCCCCAAGGAGGGTTCACGACCCATGTGACCCACCTTTGCGTAATGAATTCCACTCGGAAAAACTTCACACAAACACACTTCTAGCCGAGACCATTTAGCAACAGGCTGCCAAATGCCAAGTCAATTATGCAAATTGTACCATGAAAGCGGGCAGCTTTTCCCTGTCCACCCCAGGATCGGTTCCGAAACTTGTGCGATGACCTCGGAGGTCTGTCGGCCGGCCTAAAAACGTATTTATGGCATTTTAAAAGGTCATTTACAAACTGCCAACACGGGGTGGGGCAACCCCGTTCCACCGAATTTTCCCCTCCCAGATCGAACTCATTAATTCAAATGTGTGAGCCTATTATTTCTCACTAATTTCACCCCTCCCCGGGGTAGTGTGTTGGCACGCAAAAACCGGCCAGTTCATAAATTCATTCGTCGCTTCGTAATTATATCCTTTTTATTACAATTAGGCAAACGGCGGCGGGCACGCTTATGAGGAATGGACTTTGGCCCACAGCAACAGTCCGGAGTAGCTGCGTCAGCAGCGCAAGGTCTCTTGTCCTGCGGGACACGGAAAGAAATATTTTGCATCTTTTTTTTTGAAATTGATAGTGTGATGTCTTATTATAGCTCAACGATTGTTTGAACACTCTGTTGCTTTTTCCATTTGAGTTGATATTTACCTTGTTTTTCTTTAAATCTCATATCAATTTTCATATTTTTTATTTGTTTAATATTATTTTATTTTATTTACATTTTTCCATACATTCGCCAAATTTCGCAAATTGCAAAAATTTCTCAACTTCATTTTTCGATGTGAGATCAAATTTGAAATCAAAAAGTACCTTAGTGAAATTTTCTTAATATTGAAAGATGATTTGAAAATTTTGAAAATATTTTTTTTAAAATGTTCGGAAAATTTAACGATATGTTTTACATTTTAACTTTGTAAATCGGACCATAAGTTGCTGAGATATCGACGTTAGAAAATTATGGGTTGTTTGGGTGAGACTAAGAAAACATCAATATTCCTGTTTTTAAACCTTTGCATGGCACTATCTCAGCAACTAATGATCGTATCAACAATGTTTAAAAAAGCAAAATATAGAGAATTTTCTCAGCTTTCCAAAAATATTTTTGTCTAAAGTGGGCAAACAGGTGCACTAATTTTAAAAAAATGATAAACTGCGACTATTTTCAAAAAAGTTACCTAAAAATGGCTATAACTTGAAAACGGTGTACGTTATCAAAATTTCACTGCAGTACTTTTTGATTGCAAATTTGATTTTACATCAAAAAATGAAGTTAAAAAATTTTGGCGACCAATATTTCGATTTTTTGAAAAACTTAGTATGGATTCAAAAATTCATAGCTCGCTAAATTTTTTTTGACAACCTGGAATTTTCTGAAAAGATGGCGATTAGTGCGCTGACCACGGAGACGCGCTGTCTTGTTTTTGCATGCTTATTTTCATTTCTTTTGTGTTGCTGTTTGTGTGCATGGGGTGATTGGTTATTAAAATTGAATAATTACATCATAAGTGCAGTGCTTCTGAGAACGCGCAGTCCTGTTTTTTGCGATAATTTTCGTCGTAAATGATCGTAAAAATGTATTCCAACTTGCAGTTATCTCATCAAACTATCGATTTTATGAAAAGAAAGGCGTCTTCTTTTTACTATTTTTGAAATTTGCTCGCGTTATCTAAATTGTAAAAACAGGAAAAATATACTGGTAAGACCAGCCCAAAGCACTACTGCTCGGCTGGCACGCGTTCGATAAAAAAACTTTTTAAATAATCAATTATCTATCTTTGCGCAACCGGCTGCCTAAGATTTAAAATTTTCAACCGATAAACAAAATGCTCATGGTCACATCACTGCCACTCGTGAATCATGACCTCATACTTATCTACTAACCCCCTCAAAACTCATGTGGTACTTTGTCGGAGATGCAGTCGATTGGGCGGTCTCTATCACTCAAGTATCGGACTAACATTCCCATCCACTTCCCCGTGACCCTACCACTGGTCTTGGCCGGCGCCGGTATTGATCAGCATGATAGGGGCCTTTGAGAAGTTGCGAAGCGAGGAAAGATAGCACCCACTCATCTTCCACGGCTCGTGGATGTAACTTCTGGAGGTCCTGGTCAATAACGGAGTAGCAACTGCGGGTGGGCACCTATGCTTATGCTTATGCTTAACCTGGAATTTTCTGAAAAGATGGCATTTGATGTCCCCTAAAACATACAAAAAATAGTGTTTTTTTGCAAATCAAGTTTCAGTGACAAAAAGTGAAATTAAAAATCACCAAGTTATTTTTACCGTGTATCATTTTTTTAGTGTAGTCCTTATCCATACCAACAACTTTGCCGAAGACACCAAATCGATCAAAAAATTCTTTCAAAAGATACAAAGATTTTTGAATTTTCATAAATCATTTTTGTATGGCCAGCTGTCAAATTTATATGGAAAATTATATGAACCAACTAATAATGCAAAATGGCTTCTTTAGGCATACAGAAAGCACCTTAAAAACCAAAAATTGAAATTAAAAAAAAAGATCGATTTCGTAGAGATCTGCTCACTGTAGAACGCTACCATTACCATTTAAACTGTAAAAAAAATGCTTAGAGGCATAGTCCGGTACAGTAAAAAAAATACTGTGAAAATAATCACGTAGAAGAAAAGTTAGTAAGAAACACAGCCAAAGTTGACACCAGATAAAATACATTTAGTTAAACATTGGCACAGTCACATAAAACAAGTCACATCATTTTATTTTAAATACACCATTGAGAAGTTTTAATTGAACGTCCAAGTGCTTATGAGTCAGCATTATGTGCCCATGTGATATTACACGGAGTTCTAAAAAAATTAAATAAATAATGTATCTTAATGAATCTCCTGCCTACTTTTTTCCGTGTAAAACCTATCACAAAAGCCATCTTTCGGCGGAAAATGTCACCATACGAAATTATACCAAACCAAGTGGCTTTTCCCAGCAAACTTGCCGATATGCTTAACATTTACTTACACAAACCATGAACGAAAGACTGCGCGCAATGAATTACGTCGTCACCGCAAGGATACATTTTAAAGCCACCGACAAAAAAAACCGACACCGGAGCAGTACACCATAAAGTGCCAGATGGTTTATGGATCCCGGTGGACGGCTCCCGTTAAAGCAGATGTGGCTCCATTTTTGGTGGGACATTTTTTATTAATCTTGGATGCATTTGGGAAAGGGCTCCTTTTGATGGGGTTTTTCTTGAGAAAGAAAATTGTCAAATTTTATTTTGCCCAAATTGAAATCCCAGCAGGCTGTAAAGGGAGCTTTGCTCGTTGATGAGTTGGAATAACGAGATGAGACTTGGACTTTTGGCTTTTGACTAAACTTAACTTGATGCTCTTTTTGGTGGTAAGAAGATCACCATATTTGAAACGTTAGAAATTTATATTCTGATAAAAGTTTAATTTCTTCCACAAGAAACTTTTTTTCGTTGATGATCTATTTTCGTCTAATCAACCAACAAGAACAAATTCTACCCTCGACCCCGAAAGCACATTTTTAATCCCACAGCGCCAATCTCTTTTGGGGCCATGTCCATGTCAAGATTTCAATCACATTCAGCTCTTTTCGTTTTTCTGTGTGTGTGTGTGACCCGCCCCGAAACTAAATGGCCATACATTCTGTGGACAGAGCTTCCGGCACACAACGCGTTGGACCATCATCGTGCACGGAGGGAAAAGCAAAAAAATCCGTTGTGGCAGCGTCCAACCGAAATGCGATAATTTATCTCTAATTTGCGCATGACTTTACACTTTTTCTCGAGTTTTTCCCTTCAAGAAAAGCGACGCGAGTATGTTTTCCGGGAAAATCCCTGGGGTGGGGGGCAAAACCATCGCCCTATCGTGCGTTCCAATCAAATAAATGGTTATTTCTTGCATGGAAGCATTTTCCTCTTGTTGTTTAGCAGCGCCAGACAGTTCGCCAGTGAGTGTGTGCCATTCTTTCGAGAAGAGTGATTTAATCGCACTTGACGTCCTTCTAACCGTCCCAAAATGCCACTTTGACCCTGCCTAACACAGTTCTTCACCCGTTCCAATTTCACCCCCTACGACGGTTCTCATTCTCAGAATATATAAAAAATACACGCCCGGCAAGCAAGTGAAGCGCAAAAGGAAGACAAAGATATCAACACTTCCGGAGTCCCAAGAGAGCGAAAACCGGAAGCAGGAAAGAGTTGCCGGAAATGGGACGTAACTCTCCCAGGGGAGGAGATGTTCGGTGGGAGTGAAAGACGAGGGAGGTGCCCAAATTTAATGAGCAGCTGGAATTAAGGAAGATTGAAGCAATTAGCACTAATTGAGATGAATTAAATTGCACACTTTAGTCGGTGGAGTTGGTGCACAAGCTTGGTGGGAAGATTGAAGCTTGAGAACGGTTAAAAGGATTGCGATCTAGCGGTTCGTTAATAAATCATTTGAATCGGTTTTGTAGTCAATTTTTTCGAAGATAAGAATTGTCGCCGTCAACTTACCCCTCAAAACACTAAATAAATCGAGTTTATCTTATTACTGAAAATACCAAGCGACAGCAATTACGAATTTTCTTAATCATCAATTTGAAGGATGATATTTTGGCAACTCCTCAGTACCTCATAATGTTAATTTTGAGTTGTGGTTTTTCGGCTTTCAGTCATATAGTAATGAAAATAATGTATTATTACAAACTCTGACGTTTCGGCAAATTTATTGCCTTTTTCAAGGATCAAAAAATTATTCTAGAATCTTTCAAAGCCATTAACAACATGTTCAAACATTTGACTCTTTGCTTTAGTCAGGGTCTTGACTGAGAAGACTAAAAGTGTACCGAAATTTCACAACATGACTTACAAAAAATTCATTCTTTTTATTTATTATCGAAAACAACTTGTTTTCAATAATTTCTCAGCTTGAAATGTGGAAAATTTAACACATAAGGTATGTTTTCGCACATACTCCAAATTCAAAAAAAAAAAACTTTTTTACTGAAACTTTAAAAATGGTATTAAACGCTGTACCATTTAAAAGTAGGGCACTGCAAAAAAACCACAGCATGCCAATTGTGTCATAAATTAAGCTTAAATTTAAGATATTATTATTCAAAACGATTAAGGTCATTTTTTCTGAGTGCAATAGCCACAAAGGATTTTTAAAGAATTTTTAAATAAATTCAAAAAATATCAAAGCCCTCCTTGACTGAAAAGGTTATATTTGACAGCTCGTTTCATGAACTCCATAGTTGATCCATCGAAAAAATGATGTCTTGTCAATTAATTTGTTTGCATTAAAATGAAAAAAAGTGATCGGATATGGACTTTTACCATGTTTTTTTACCGTTGTTCATAAAAAATTACACAGTGTTTTAGGAGCCTATTAGGAAACACTGAAATTTCACAACAATTTCAAAAATGTGCTTGAAATTAACGCAAAAATGTGTTTTTAATCATCATTGTGATATTTCCTGAAACAGTTTGCAGTACCGTAAAACGGGGTGACTTTAATAGCCGGGAAGACTTTGATAGGTTTGAGATTTTTTCCGAAAAAGAAGAGTAAAAATTAAATACGTAGGGAATGGTATGGAATCATCCTATCCGGGTAGAGAAGTGTTCTATGAACCTTTTCATAATTTTTTGAAAAGTTTAAAAAGTTAGTTTACTATAATTAAGAAAATGTTGATAAATAGCATTATTTTAATCTTCTCAAAGTGTCATGATTTTCTCAATGAACATGTTTTTGAATCGTAAAACGGAATGCATTTTCGAATTCTTCGGACAATGATCTAATAGGAAATAGTAAAATAAGTTGATAATTTTCCAAACACTTCTGACTTTTTAACAATTTTACCAAAAATTCATATATATTTCGTATAAAGCTTATAAACATAGTTGCGTAATTCAATTACAAAAATTTTAAAGTTATCGCAGTTTCAGTGAAAAAAGACGATTTTTGGCGATTTCGTCATCCTTCATGTTTTGCGCGCGTTGCGTCGCAAAACCCAGTTTTTATTTTCATAAAATCGTATCTCGGAATATTGAAAACAAACTTTACCATTTTTGATAACATATGTAAAACTTTCCGAGAAGTCCCATAAAAATATTTTCAGACATAGGCTCTTTGGTCCCGAAACCCTTAAAAGAACCATTTTAAGTATTCATTTGACCTTTTCAAATGTTGGACTAGATATTTGAAACTTTGAACTATTTTTCCTTAAAAGCCTATTTAATACCTAAGGCTACCAACTCTTGCTGAGCAAAAATCTGTATACTTTACCGATATGACACCATGGTATAACAAAAATTGTCAAGGAATTATTTAGATAAATTTGGAATTTGGGAATTAAAAGTATTTTTGTTAAACGTTTAAAAGTTTACGAAATGTCTAGTTTGCTTTTATGAATGATTTCGTTGTCAATAATTTCACGAAAACATTTCTAGAGTTTTTATTGGAAAGGTCCTATAAATACAAGCACGACACAAGGTTTTCACAAGCTTTAGAAAGCCTTTTGATCTTTTATTTGATAAATATGTTTTGTACCGTAATCTGGGGTGAATCGGGACTTCAGTCTGAATAGGGACAGTAGTTTTTAGAGCACTTGAAGCTTTAAATTTGGAAATGGGTGTACACATTTTGTTGGTCTGAGACTGTTCTAACCGAAACCAACCAGAAAAATCAAAATATTGTGCTTCAACATGGTTAAAGCTACTGTCCCAATTCGCCCCATGTGTCCCGATTGACCCCAGTTTACGGTAAGGAATTTGAAAGGAACAATTATTGGCAGTCAAGTTTGAACTGAGGAAAACCCGGAATATTATGCAAGTTATCCCTTTAAAATCAAACTGACAGTTAAATAAAAATATCTAATTAGCAAAAGCTTTGGCCCAATCAAAAAAGCAATAATTTTTTTAAAAAGTTGTTAAAATTCCGTACAAATTCGTATTATGCGAAAAAATCCGTAAAAAAAATACGACCTGTTTAAAATCCGAGGAGAGGGTCGAAAATCTGAACGGTAAGGAAAAAATCCGTACAGTTGATAGCCTTACTAATACTTTTTCGTTTGCACCCAAGAAAGTTAAAATCGGTTGAAATGGTGCAGAGTTATGATTTTTTGAAAAATGTGGTGTTGTAGTGGGGAATTGCTGTTCAAGACTGAGTTTTTCACCAATGTGTAATAGGTCGTATCGAGGTGCTCCGATTTGGATGAAACTTTCAGCGTTTGTTTGTCTATACATGAGATGAACTCACGCGAAATATGAGCCCTCTAAAACAAAGGGAAGTGGGATAAAACGGGCTTTGAAGTTTGAGGTCCAAAAAACATTTTAAAAAATCTTAAAATTGCTCGCATTTCCGTAAAACATCATCAATTCCAACTCTCTTAGATCCAACTCTCTTAGATGCATTCGAAAGGTCTTGAAGCACTTCAAAATGTGCCTTAGATATCCAGGATTGATTTGATTTTTCCTCTTAGCTTTTGCAAATTACTGTTAAAAATTGATTTTTTCAAAACCTTAATATCTTTTTGCAACGGCCTCCAACAACCATACTCCTATAGGACAAAAGTTGGGGAATTTCAGGGACTATAAGCCTACGGTATTAACTTTTTGGCCAATTGCAGTTTTTCTCAAAGTTTTTCGATTTTTCTATAACAAACATTTTACAACGTTAATTTTTGCCCTGTAGGCTTCCATTTCGGCACTTTTTGGTCTCAATTTTGTCATATTCGGAATCCCCGGAAAATTTCACGTTAGTTAGAAGTAAAAAAAAATATCAACTCAGAATCATATTCTGAACCAATGTTTGTGCGTGTGAGGGGATGTTGATCAAAAATATATACCGTCATATGTGGTGAATCGGGACAGCTGTTTTAGCAATGTTGCAGCCTAATATTTTGATATAAAAGAGTTTCTGGGGACCCCAAACTGTATGCTTCACTTCGAGTTGAGCCTGCGCAGAAATTCTGTTGGTCGGTGTTATTACTCAAAAACATAAACTATAGAATAGTTGCTCAATCATTTTCTCAAATAATAAATTCCAATTTCATCAGACTTTTCCTTCAACGATCCCATCAGCCAAGTCATCCATCTGCACCTTCCAGAACAAAACCACTCTCGTTAGGCCCCGTCAAATCAGACAAGACCACCCACAAAGTTTGGCTCCATCTGTGAAAATCTGTTCAAATAATGGTTCCAAAATTACCACTGAATTTAAAATTAATTAAAAAGGAAATTTATTGCAAAACTTTTCTCGCGTTACCCAACACTCTCCCCCCTCCAACCCACACAGAAAAATATTTGCCCCTCCCCCTGGACTGGAATTGTTTGTGGGCGCAAAAAGAGACTATTCCGGTGGCGATGCCCACCTCGAAAGTGTACCGATGTGCCTCTATATCGGCGATCGTGATGGAAACCCGAAAAACTTTTCCTTCGGACGCGCACTTTTTCCGTCGACAAAACGCAACCGTAATGAGAGTTTCGAAGGGCCACGGATCTGTCATGTAAATAACAAGATTGGAACGTTTTTCGACACGATGGGGGAGGAGCTGCTGCTGCTGCGAAAATTAATTTTCCGTGATTAGTTTGCGGTAATTGTGGGACTTTTTGTTTGAGTTTTGTTTACGGGGTCCTCGTTTTTTGAGAGTTTTGTGTTAATGACTAGGTAATAATTTTTTATTGGACTAAAATTCGTTTTGGAAAACTTTTTCCGCCTTGAAAAAGGTACTTATTTTGAACATGACAAGTGGTAAATTTCAACTTTTCTCAAAGTGTTTTATTCTTACAAGCAAAAAACAATCCTTTAGTGTAGAAAAAACATCATTTCAGTAGAAATTGGAATACAAATTTGTTCAAAGCTATTTGCTATTTGAATTTCACGGCTTCAAAAAAATTACATAAGATTTCTTTCTACCTGATTAAAGCACATTGAGCTACATTCATATAATAAAGTGAATATAAGAATTTTACTATCACTACTTTACTATCACTATTTACTATAATAAAGTGCACATAAGAATTTTATTACCGCATATTGAGAAAATATTTCATTTGCAATTGAAATTTCTAAAAGTATAAAGCTATAAAAATCTGGATTGATAACACGAGAAAAATGAGGATATTAAGGGATAAACTAAACAATTGAAAGTATAACATTAAACTTGGTATATTCCAGGCAAATATTGCATTCAAAATAGGAGGGCGAATAAATTATTCTTCCTCAAATTTTGTATTGCCGATTTGGATTGTAAACTATTAAAAACAATGTATTAATAAATCGGTCGATTATGTGCATTTCTATTTTTAGTATTTTTTTATTTGGCTCACACTTTATGGGGCTGTCCAAAATGGTACGTAAATATCCTAAAACCTGTAACCTGTATCTTTTCTGATCTATTTGGTGTCTTCGGCAAAGTTTTAGGCATCGATGAGGAATTTTCAGAAAAAATAAGTAGATGAACGATTCTATATCGCTTTTAAAATCAACAATTTTTCACGAGAAAATCAATTTCTCAAAACCTCTATGTTTGATTTTTTTTTTTAATTTTCTTGATTTATTTTAGAATTTCAAAAACCCGCAACATTTGAACAATCGAAAATTTTCGCCGTGTAACGATTTTTTTAAGTTCTGTAAAATATAGAAATCTTTTCCAAATAAATTGATTTTTTGTGTAAAATTCAATTGTGCAATCGGAATTCAAGGAATAGCCACTAATAGAAACAAAAACTGCAAAAAAATAGCTACTAATGGTCCAATTTTCAATGATAAGCAGCTCTCTGGGATTTCGGTTATTCTTTTTTTTTTTATTTTTTTAATCCGTTTGAAGCTTTTTCGGTGTCTTCGGTATGCCCAAAGAAGATAGCTTCTTGCATATTAGTATGCATCATTAATTTTCCATACAAATTTCGGAGCCGTCCATACAAAAATGATGCATGAAAATAAATTCAAAAATCTGTACCTTTTGATGAAATTGTTTGATCGATTTGGTGTCTTCCACAAAGTTGTAGGTCCTTATCCATGACTATTCTGAAAAAAATGCAAAAAAAGCAAAGCAATCCACTTTAACGACCCCCGGGTCTTTTGTGGTTTCTGTTGCAAGTTTCTGCTTATTTCTAGGCGTCCGAAGGTTATGTATGGTGAGTTACTCAAAACCTCTTTAACGCAAATGGACCGACGTTTTACTTCCCCATCCGATAAAAGGGAAAAAAATGATGCGCGGTAATTTTGTTTTGTGATATTTAATTTTACTTTTTGTCATTAGTACTTAATTAGAAAAAAAAAAAAACACTTTTTTTGTATGTTTTAGGGGACATAAAATGCCAACTTTACAGAAATTTCCAGAATGCAAAAAATCTTTGACCGACTTGAATCAAAACTGATTTTTTTTTAAATCGAAATATTCATTGCAAAAAATTGGATTTGCAATCAAAAAGTACTTTAGTGAAATTTTGATAAAGTGCACCGTTTTCAAGTTACAGCCATTTTTAAATAACTTTTTTGAAAAAAATCGCGGTCTTTTATTTTTTAAAATTAGTTTTTGATGTTTTTCTTTTTAAAGTGCTGAGAAAATTTCCTATATTTTGCTTTTTTGAACTTTGTTGATACGACCCTTAGTTGCTGAGATAATGCCATGCAAGGAAATAAAAACAGGAAAATGAGATTTTCTCAGTGTTGTCCAAAAAGACCTTATTTTTTGATCGGAAACTGTTGATCCGATTTTCAACTTAAAGAAAACTTTTTTCGAAAAAAATATATTTAAAAAAAAAGTTTTTTTGCGACCATTATTTCGATTTTTTTTAAATCAGCATTGACTCATAAACTCATAACACGGTCGATGTTTTTTGCACATTCTGGAAATTTCTGAGGAATTTTGCATTTAAAGTCCCCTTAAACATATAAAAAAATGTGTTTTTTAGCAAATCAAGTTTTAACGACAAAAAGTGAAATTAAAAATGACCAAATTTATTTAACCATGCATCATTTTTTCAGTGTAGTTCTTATCCATACCTACAACTTTGCCGAAGACACCAAATCGATTAAAAAATTCTTTCAAAAGATACAGATTTTTGAATTTGCATGCATCATTTTGGTATGGACAGCTGCCAAATTTGTTTGGAAAATTATATGGACAAACTAATGAGAATTGAGAAACTAGAGAATTGCTCTGTTTGAAAATAAAACATTTTTGTAACGATCTTTTCGTATTTATTATAAATTGAAGAATCAAGACTAACATTTCAAAAGGGCTTACTATTTAATATTAAATCCATTATAAAAATTCGGGGAGAATTGTCTAAAACATTTTTTTTTTATTTTAACGGTACACGTGAACAAAAGCTTTTTACACACACATTATAGTGTCTTGAAAACTATGGGAAACATTGATATATATTTTAATTCATCCCCTTTACCAAATTGTTAACAACAAAGATTGAGTAATTAGACATGTTGATTCTTATCTTTATATACTTACATTGAAAAGAAATCTTTCTATCAATAACTGTGTTCTGTTTTGATTCACCAATTATCCTTTTTTGTTTTCTGTCTTCACTTTAGGACGCTACAAATATTTTAGAAAGTTTATTTCGTTTATTGAGGAAGGAAAACCTTCTGATTCTCTCCAAAATGTTATACAAAAATTAACTTAATCCACCTATGTGGTAAGAGCCTTCCTCACTTATTACCAACAATGGCTGATATGATGGAATTGTACAAAAATTTCATCTATTTTTAAGATCCGGAATAAAAGAGTACATAAATATCCCTTAAGTGGCCATACCTCGAGACAAGGTTGCTAGATCATCAATGTTTTGGACTCGTTGGAAAGGTCTTTTGATAACCTAACCAACGATGGGTTGGATGGTGGATCCGGACATAGTTTACATACAATTTAAGTGAGATCCGGCATCCAAAAAGTACATCAATATCACTTAAGTGGCCATATCTCGAGACAGGGTTGCCAGATCTTCAATGTTTTGGACTCGTTGGAAAGACCTTCTGATAGTCTAAACAAAGATGGGTCGGATGGTGGATCCGGACATAGTTTACATACATTTTAGTGAGATCCGGCTTTCAAAAAGTACATCAATATCACTTAAGTGGGCACATCTCGAGACAGGGTTGCCAGATCTTCAATAATTTAGACTCGTTGGAAAGATCTTCTGATAACCTAACCAACGATGGGTTGGATGGTGGATCCGGACATAGTTTACATACAATTTAAGTGAGATCCGGCATCCAAAAAGTACATCAATATCACTTAAGTTGACATATCTCGAGACAGGGTTGCCAGATCTTCAATATTTTGGACTCGTTGGAAAGTTCTTTTGATAACCTAACCAACGATGGGTTGGATGGTGGATTCGGACATAGTTTACATACATTTTAGTGAGATCCGGCTTCCAAAAAGTACATCAATATCACTTAAGTGGGCATATCTCGAGACAGGGTTACCAGATCTTCCATGTTTAAGGCTCGTTGGAAAGATCTTCTGATAACCTAACCAACGATGGGCTGGATGGTGGATCCGGACATAGTTTACATACATTTATGTGAGATCCGGCATCCAAAAAGTACATAAATATCACTTAAGTTGACATATCTCGAGACAGGGTTGCCAGATCTTCAATGTTTTGGACTCGTTGGAAAGTTCTTTTGATAACCTAACCAACGACGGGTTGGATGGTGGATCCGGACATAGTTTACATACATTTTAGTGAGATCCGGCTTCCAAAAAGTACATCAATATCACTTAAGTGGGCACATCTCGAAACAGGGTTGCCAGATCTTCAATGTTTTAGGCCCGTTGATCATTTTCGAAGAATTTAGATCATCACTATAAAATATTCTGTATTAAATTCAATTTAACGAATTTCAGCACCAAAAGGAATCAGCATGTGCCGGTTGTTGCCTTCTTGAAGCCACTGAAGGAAATTTTGATCTAAATCAATTGTGCTTCAAAATTTATATAATTGTGTGGCACAGCCATTGACGGCCTAGTTGACAATCATTGATTAGTGACGATTTCCATAACTTTGCAAGGAATGGGATAATCGTTTCCAAAAGGAATCAGCATGTGTAGGGCACTATTCTAAACAACTTGTTGAAGGAATTTTGTCAAAATATTGAAAGCGACGCAAAATTTATATCTTTGTACGAAAAATCGTGACAATGATGGAAGTCTTCACGTTAAGTGAGATCCGGATATATGTGAAAACACATTTTTATACAAAACTTTTGAACTACTTATCGAAACTTCAATCTGTATAAAACTCGATCTATAGGACCCTAAACCAAGTCGAATGCAACAGGTTCGGGTCAAATCGGTTCTGCCAGTGCCGAGAAACATGAGCTATTTTGTTGGTCACATACATACATACACACACACATACACACAGACATTTGTTCAGTTTTCGATTCTGAGTCGATATGTATACATGAAGGTGGGTCTACGACGTTTTTATACAAAGTTCATTTTTAGAGCAGGATTATAGCCTTACCTCAGTGAGGCAGGCTAAATGACAAAATATTTTAAAACATAGAAAAGGTACAAAACCACGCACGTTCCCATGTTTTCTTTCCTACAGATGGAAAATAAACTGATCGCCACGTGGTGCAACTTTGCGCGAGTGAAAATGGACCGATAACGCCTTCCAGTGTGTGGCAACTAGCTGCAACCAGCAGGAGAGAAGCATCGAAGGCCCGCGGTGTTCCATTTCCGTTCACCACAGGGAACACACGAACCACGCGGCCAACCCAGCTGTATCCATTATGATGGTAATGAAAAACCACTAAAAAAAATCAATTTGTGCCACCATATTGTGCCCAGGTGGGTGGACTCGTGTTAGCTCCCGACAGGAGGTCTTGTAGCGTTTGAAAATTGAAATGCAAATTTAGCGGTTCGGTAAAAAAATAAATTCACACAAATTTTCAATTCACTATCAAATGAAAATGCGTTTTCCACAAACCCAGGTAATTGTTACCTGAGTGCCCAAACAAATGACATGCATCCTTCATCTCAATGCAGCCTCCCCGGAAACCCTTCATTACTCTTCTTCAAGCTGAGAAGTAGCATGAAATTTCTCAAGTACAACCACCGCCAGCACTTTTCCATAAATAAAACTCAATCTACTTCACGGTACAATGGCTCCCAGGGCTGCACATTTCATGTGAAAATCGAAAGGAAAACAGCAGCAGCAGTATCCTTCGTCCTTCTCTCGGAACAGCCTGGAGGGGGTGGAGAAATCGGTCACAACACACACAAACCGAAGAATCTGCTCTGTTATTCACAGCAAGTAAGTGGAAAGCCACTCAAAGTCACAATCACGTCCGAGAAACTGCAAACGACGACGATCTGGAATGGAATAGTTTCTTCTCGAGTGTCCGGAGGCAAAATGGGGGAATATTGCAGCCTCTGGCAGTGTGCAATGTAGCACACTGGGCAGCCCGTGTAAGCAATTTCCATTTCTTTGTTTTAGATTTCTTCAGAGTCTGGGCAAAGTTTCCGTTTTGCTGGAGATGTTTTGCTTTGAACCGTAACTGGGGGGTGAACTTGCATTATTTTGTGAAAAATATATGCTTTTCTGGATAAAACCAAAGTTTGTTTACACCTGTGAGAACTGAATTGAAATTTTCAGTCGGTCGCCACATCAATCGAAATAAATGATATAAATGATGGTAACTTCAAACTCATGTTGAATTTTCTAAGAGTTTCGAATATGGGTAATTCTCTACCAACTCACACGAAATCGGGGAAAGTTGTCCCGATCCCTCTTCGATTTTCATGAAACTTTGTCCTTTGGGGTAACTTTTCTACCTGATCACGAATCCGAGTCCGTTTATTGATATCTCATGAAAAAAAAAACATATTTTTCCTCGAAAAGACACTAAAAAAGTCAATAAAACAATGCCATTTTTCGCTCCTTAACTGTGATTTTTTGGACCATGTCATTTTAAGGGGAATTTAATGAACCTTTAAAATCTACATTAATCCAGAAGGGTCAATTATTCATTTAGAACATATTTTTTTTTTCATTTTTAAATTTCGTGTTTTTTCTAACTTTGCAGTGTTATTTTTTAGAGTGTAACAATGTTGTACAAAGTTGTAGAGCAGACAATTGCAAAAATTTTGATCTGATAACATTATGGGTTTGCTTCTAGAGCAATTCCCGCTCAAATCAGGTTTTTTTTTCTGATACTTTAGTACCCGACCCTCTCCGATTTCAATGAAACTTTGTGGACATGTAATCCTAGGCTTATATAAGCCATTTTTGTGTTTACGGAGCCAATTATACTCGTAAATAACATTTGAGAAGGGCGTAAGTTATTTCAAAATTTTTGTATTTTGTAATTTAAAAATTACTGTGGTTAAAGACAAACTTGTAGGAAATTTGACAAGCTTTCTAAAAAATACTCTGGAATAAAAATACACGCCACTTCTATGATTTTTTTTTACTTTTAAGTTAAAACGTAAAATTTTAAGGAAATGTCACGATTTCTTTTCGTTCAAAATTTTAGAGAAAGTAGCCTAAGATGTCACAAAAAGACTGACGAAAAATGCAGGATGGTATTTACTAAAACTTTTTTTTTTTTTGAAAGGTGGTCTAAACGCCAAAATTTTCAAAAACCGATAGAGAAAATCGATTCCCCAGACAATTTTACATAAAAGTCTACATACTGACCACTGTCCTAGGTCCAATCCTTGTGAAGATACAATGGTTTTAAAAATAAAAACAAACTTAATCCACCTATGTGGTTGGTGAATTCCTCACTTTTTACTAACATTTGGTGATTTGATGGGTTTGGACACAAATTCCATCTATTTCTCAATATAAAGAATACACAAATGTCACTTATGCGGTCATAACATGAGACGGAGCGTTGTCAAATCTTCAGTGTTTTGGACTCATGGAAAAGACTCATTACCTAACCAACAATGGGTTGGATGATGGATTTGGACATAGTTTACATACAGTTAGGTGAGATCCGGCTTCAAATAAGTACATAAATATCTCTTATGTGGTCATATCTCGAGACAGGGTTGCCAGATATTTAATGTTTTGGACTCATTGGAAAGGTCTTTTGATTACCAAACCAACGATGGGTCGGATGATCGATCCGGACATAGTTTTCGTATAGATAAGTGAGATCCGGAATCAAAATTCCAGCACCCGATTCGCACACCTTATCGGATCTTCAAACAATTCAATACAGTCATCCCTCATATTCGGAACAGTTTACAGATCGGCCAATGTTCAACAAATCATAGAAAATCGATAATTGAACATAATGATTTTCTTTTACCTTCATGTGAAAGCTTTTCTTGCGATCTTTCCATTGATGTATAGACTTGCTGTACATTTTTACGTTTTATATCAAGTTTTCAAAGAAAAACATTGACCCTTGAAATCCACAAATTCGGAACACTTTTTTCTTACGATGTAAACAAACTTTTTTTCTCTCCAGGAGTACATATTTTTTAACAAAATAATGACTTCGTACTCTGAAACCAATAAAACTCATGCTTAGTAATGTTTTATGAATGGTCTGATAACTTTTTTTTTTTTTGAAAATATCAGTCAAATTCAGGTGTTTCACAATTGTGGGAGACACAATAACATCCCACAATCATGAAACAGGCAATTTGGAGGCAGTGTTTTGCTGCTTTGGATAAAATAGTCTGGAAATGCAGTTTTTGTTTTAAAAGTACTTCTTTTGCTATTGAAATAGCAAGAGAATGTCCAAATAAAGGCCCTAAAAATAACAGAGTCGGCAAAAAAGTTGCATTTTTCATTTTATTTACAAATTACCACAAAAGTGTTCCGCATTTGTGGGTGTTTCGAATATGTGGGATGAACGTAGCACAGTATATGGGGCACCAAACCGGATCGAATGCAACTTGTTTGACTCAAATCGGGTAAGCTAGTGCCGAGGAAACTTGGCAAGAGTTTTGAGCACCAAGGGGAATACACACACACACACACACACACATTTGTTCAGTTTTCGATTCTGAGGCCTCGATAGGTATACATGAATATAGGTCTACGAGTTGTTTTTCAAACGTTCATTTTTCGAGCAGGATTTAAGCCTTACCTCAGTGAGGAAGGCAAAATTTTGAAAGAACAGGTTTTTTTATAGTTTTTCACAATTTCTTTATGACAGACATAATTTTTCAGTCTCGTAAATATTTTTTACCGAAAAGCTCGTCTAATTTCCTACAAGTTTGTCTTTGACCACTTTAGTTATTTGCAAAACATTAAAATGTTGTGTTTTGAACTAATTTTTATTGAACTTCCAATATGATTTTTGGACAATATAAAAATCATTTATTGATATTGTAAGTGCTTGTTTGTATGGTGTTTACCACAATCTTCATTATTCTATAGATAGATGAGTCCAACATCATTAAAAATGTTTTTTTAATTGAATTTTATATAATGAGCGGTGTCGGGGCAAAATGCACCGCTGTGATGCTCCTTTGTAAAAACAGTGGTGTCATCTAGTGGTGATTAATGAAAACAGCTTTTACCCGGTGCATTTTGTCCCATTGTTGTGGTGCATTTTGAAACTGTTTGTGGCTTGTCTAATTTGTTTGTTTGTAATAAATGGCTTTTAGAGTCATAGCGAAGCCTCCGCAAAAATTTTGGCCAAATCGAAAATTACAACTGAAATGACTTTCCAATTTTCCGAAAAAATGCTGAACTGCTAAATTTTATAATTTTCCCAATGTCAATGTTACCCCGTTCAACGGTTCCTGGATACTGATAGTGACACTGAGTAGTAGTGCAGCTTCCTTTATTTTAGTTTGTCCCTTAGCCACCACCTTCACTGTCCATCGCCATCCGCCGGAAAGCCATAAAACTGTCATATTACAGACGATATTAAATCGTTCAAGTTGTCACATTAGAAAAAACTTTTCGCTTCCATCACTGTGCTTCAAAGGGAGATTGTATCTTTATTGGACTTGATGGGGGGATGTTGCTAGATAGAGTCCTTGTGCTTCTTCAAATATTGGGTCATCAATCCTGGCAAGAAAATAAACGAGACGAAATAAAACAACTTCAGTTCACAGTGTTTTTCTTCACTACTTTATTAATCTTACGCTGTTTTACTCTCTTTCTCATTTTCTGGGTTTTAAATAATAAAGCATAATAAAAACGAGTGGAAAATAATATAATAGTATAAACATTATTTTCAATTAAAAATATTATTTATATACAAAACTTATGAAGTTTTTCATTCGCCGTGGTTTTTTCTTTTGCCGACGAAGCTTCTTCGGTAGAAATTTATCGCGCTTTATTTTAACGTTTTGCAACTTGTGGACGGCGGGTGCAAACAAAAAATGAACCATCATCTGCTCGGGGATGGCCACACTGCTGTTGTTGGTTTTGCTTTCATTCGAGGGGGGGGAGCATGGCCAAACTTGCAAGGTTGAGAAATGTTTTGGACATCCGTTACCGCTGTTGCTCCTGCCGGGGTTTTTTTCCCGGAACTGGATCGTAGAACGGATGAAGGGCTCGGGACGCTCACACACACTCACATTTCTCGCCAGCAGTCATTATCACAAACTTAGTTTTGCTTCCGGCCGCCGCTACCTCCTCCGAGCTTTCCCTGGATGGCACCCGGTGGCAGATTCGAAATGGCATTTCCCTGTTTGGGGTTGGTGGTTTGGGTGTGCGTTGACGATGGAAGGACAAAACCGGAAACGAGAATGATTATAATCAACATTAATGGGCGAAAAATAAGTTTCCATTAAGTCACATGTGCGTCGCGTTCTGCCACAACACAGACGTTCAAGGTGCTGTGACTTTGCCCGGAATGATTGTTCCCGGAATTCGATACATAAGATAGATCTTAGCATTTCAGATTTGTATGTCCATAAATATAACTGAGTAAAAACTTTTTTCAGCATCAGTTTTGTTCAATTAAAAAACGTAAAATTTTGTTACATGTTTGGTTAAATTATGTAAATAAGTGCAATAGACATTTTACAGAAAGTTTAGATTCCAAAGTTGGTTGCACTTATTTTGTATTTTTAATAATACATTCAAATCAAAACATCACATATGAGCCAAACTGCAGCTTCATGCCTCAAAAAAATGGCAGAACGATACTCAAAGTCAAGTGTTCTGAATATGAAAATGAATTAATGAACTCTTTCCATTTTTTATATGTTACGTAAAATTTCCAGTAACCATCAAAACGGCATTTAACAGTTTTATACGACCCTTTCAAATGTTAGGCTGGATTTTTCGGTCCTCAAATCTGATCCAACAAATCACCTTTCATTTAGCAAAAATCGACGAAAATTGCATTTTCGAACCACCCAAGGTCACCTTGATTGCCAAATAAAAAAATACGAGTCTAATTATTTTGGCCAGAAACACCCAGTCCAGTTTTGAGCACTTTTGTTTTTTCCAATGCTGATACCGTGGAGCATTGCACAGTGGGCGAAATGGAACCCAAAGTCGGACTTTATTGAACGCGGCTGGTTCCCTGGTATAAAAAATAGTTTTTGGCCGATTTCAAATGTTAGGTCAGATTTTAATAATCTGAAAATAATTTTATCCAAAAGATCAAACAATATTACAAAAGAATGACGATTTGCTCTTGGTAGTTTGATATAGAAATTAAACTAAATAAAAAGATTGAAGAATCAGTTTTGGGCCAATTTTCCAAATGCAGAATAAACTGCCTTTTACATAATTTTTATATTTATCAACATAAATGTGACAAACTATCAAGTGCAATCCGCCATTTTTACGGAAAATTGTCTGATCTTTACGATAAAAATATTTTCTGATGTTTTTAAAATCAGACCTAACATTTGAAAACGGCCAAAAATGCTTTTTTAGCGGAATTGAGGTTAAATGGGCCCTTAATGATTTTTGCGGTTTTTTGTATGAAATTTGTGTCTTAGAAATCAAGCAAATTTCTTTCGAAAATTGTATTGCTTCCTGAAGTGTAATAGTTATTAAATACAAACTAAAAGTTTTTGAAAAGTTTTTCGAAAAGGAAGCAAATTACTTAGCATCTAGGAACAAATCTTGGAAATAAATAAAGTCTTCTTCAAATTTATCATTTCATCAAATCTGAATTGTTGAAACCATCGTTTGATATTCATTTTATTTTGTATTTATCGCTTGTTGAAAAAACAGTCGCATCAACCTTCTTATCCTTATAATTTTAAAAATATAATTTTCTCTTTTGTTTTTTGCCAGATCGTAAGACAAAATACCTATTATTAAATTCAACATAATCATCATTATCAAGCAAAAATAAAATTCATAAAAGTATTTTAAAAAGAAAGTTCAAATCAAATATGTTTGCAAAACTGAATAAAAATTTCGTACCGAAATTCATAAAATTTGGAGTAGTGTTATTCAAAATTACAAACTAAATAAAAAATGTTTTTGCATTGGATTCTTTTTAAAGAAAACAGACATTTTTATGGAGTGTAGAATTCTAGTAGTTTTTATTTATGTTTCACATGCGGCCCTCGACACTGCGAAATAATGCAAAAAAGTTCGGTCAACTAAAGAACGACGTTTAAGGGTAACGACACGGCTTTCTTTTTATCGTATAATATAATAGCTACTTGTCCCGCCCGTGTGGATCAATCGGACCGCGCACTGGACTCACAATCCAGAGGTTGCTGGATTGTGCGGCGGGCGCTCTAAAATTCTTTGTGTAAATAAGGGTATCCGGCAACGTCGCTCTGTGCCGTACTCAAACACTTAGGAGCCCAGGGCAGCGAAGTCCTTGTAGATAAAAGAAAGACACTAGTGGTTGGTACTAGCAATAGTGGCCGACAGCTATAAAGTCAACTTTGTTTTGTTTTTATTTCATAATAGCTACAAAAAGTTCATTACGCAACAAGGCCAAAATTTTAAAGTTCAAACTTATCATTTGATCAAATCTGAATAGTTGAAACCATCGCTTGTTATTCATTTTATTTTGTATTTTAACCCCTTTTTGACTTGAGTCAGATCCGAGGGACATAAACATTAAAAAAAATAGTAGCAGCGACCTTATTATCCTTATAATTTAAAAAAAAGTATTTGTCTACTAGTTATCATAATAAATCTTTTGTTTTTTGGCAACTAGCCTCGTTGGATAGATGTACGACTCTTGCTGAAAAAATCTTCATTTAGCAATTCGCAACACAGACTATTACCGCTACAAAACCGCTGTGAAACTGTCAACTTTTTCTGCCTTTCTGGAGAAACGAAACGGCCTACCTTTAACTACCAAAAATAAAATATTTGGAAATCAATATCTTTTAATAACAGTGCTCAAAAGTCCCACTGAAATGGGTGCTGAAAAGTTGAACTTTTCAACTCTTGTATCGAAAAGTATCATTTTTCAATATTGTTTTGTTTTGAACGGTAAATTCTTAGCACATGAATGTTTGACCTAAAATTTCATTCAAAAAAACGTTTTCCAGAATTGCTAAAATGTTTTAAGCAACTCGTTGCAAAACTTGATTTTTTTCAGCACTCGTCGTATTTATCCAACATGGTTAACTTTGTTGGATGAATGTACGACTCGTGCTGGAAAAATCATGCTTTCGCAACTTGTTGCATAAACTACTATTTCAGAACTATTTTTTTAGATAAAAAAAGGTAGTTTCGGCCCCAAAAGAAGGACAAATAAGGTTAGTATTTTCACAACGGAATTACAAAAAAGTGATATGCTAATCAACTCAAAATTTCATAAAAAATCGTTCTTAATAACTGCTCGTTTTTTTTAATGCTTTCGTTTATTTTTTTAACTGCTCGAATTAAAATAAAACTAGCTAAAGCTGTCTTCAAAAGCGATATTTAGAACAATTTTCTTCTGCAATTTTTAAAGGTCCATGTATTTGATATAATACCAACCATGCCCATATTTCCAACTACACCTTCAACTTTTAATTATTTAATTATTTTTTTTTTTTTTTCATAATATTCCATTCCGGGAAACAAGTCACTCCTTGCACTATTTTTTGTTGAAACCCTTCCCCCCTTTTACCTTGCCCTGCTCCAGGTCTCCGTCGAAGGGCTGCGGGGTGGTCGGGATGTCACAGTCCTCCGTCGGTGGCACGACACAGCGCAGGCTTCGCCGGTCAAACACCAGCATGGCCGGGCATCGCTGGAGCCGCGGGTAGCCACCCTGGCACTGCCAGTACCGGTTGCAGGACTTTCCTAGCGGAACGTTGCCATTAGCGTCGTCGTTGCAGAGGGCTAAAAAAGGGGGAGGATAAACATGAAATCCTAGGAAATTTGTACCCCGGAATAGAGAGCTCCTTACGGTGCTTCTGGCAACCCTCGACATTCTCCGGCCAGTCGCAGCTGTGGGCGTTCTCGTTGTACAGCAGCCCGCCGATGCACAGCTGCTCGGTGGCCGTTCCGTTCCAGCACGTCCAGTACCGGGTGCAGGACGTCTCGTGGCCAAAGATGCCGTACAGCCAGTCGCAGTGCTCCGTCGAGATGGGGCCGTCTGGGGGGAGTGGGTTGGAAAAAATGTTAGTTTACTGTATTTGTTCGGTGAGAATAACCTGGGTATAATCATGAGATTCATAAATCATACGGTCATCGCGGCGGAACTTTACCCATTTGAAAATGGCTTCGTTGCAAGACAGGAGCGATTTATCTGAATATTTTCTTCTGATGGTAAACTAACATTGTGGAGAATTGTTTACAACTAAAGAATATCGCCCTCATGACTCACTTGCCAGCTGCTTGCCGTCGCAGTAGTCTGACCGCCACGGGTAGTCGCAGCCCTCGGTCACGCCGCGGTGCTTGCCGGCAAACACCAACCCGTTCGGGCAGTCGTACAGCTCGGCCTGGTTGTTGACGCACTCCCAGTACCGGTCGCAGTACGTCGCGTCGCCGACCACCTTCGATTTGGTCTTGCACGGGTCATCCTGGTCCTGGCGCTGGCCGCTGGCGAGGCCTGTGGAAATCGAATACAATAATACAGCTGGATTAGATTTTGGTGGTTGGGTCAAATTGGAAATTTAATTATTTTATGTTACGGGTCTAGAGAAATGATTTCTTGAAATCGATTTTTTCCGATTTTTTTTTATTTTTCCTGTTTAAAGAGGTCATTTTGAGCAACTTTTGTTCTACGAAAAACTTTACTTTTGTTGTTTTATATTTTCTTGTTTCATGTAGTATGTTAATTTGCATTTATAATGTTTAGTTTATGTTTGTTTATGATAGTATTTGGCTTATTATACCACCTCCTATAATAACCTTTTGTCTTTTAGTTTTTCGGTGATTTAACAGTCATTTTTTAATTATTCGCATATTTTACATATTTTCTTCTACACAGAAAAAAAAAATGATGGTAATATTCATCAGGAAATGGTGACAGATTTTGTGGCAAAATAAATGATTAATTTTACCTCTGAAAATGATGAATTTTCATCAGTTTTTGATGAATATTCTTCAGGTTCACATTTTTACACATTTTTTAAGTAATATTACACAAAAAAAAAGAGATAATATTCAACCTACCAAATTTTCAACATTAAAAAATTCAACTTTTTTTTGCTGTGTACAGAAAATTATTATTATCATTTAAATTTTAAAAAAATGCATAGAAGCATAGTCTGGGACACATCAAAAATTACTGCAAACGAGTCGAACTTCCACCCCTAAAATTTTCAAAAATTTTAAAAATTCATCTTTCCTATTTTTTAGAAGATCTCAAATTTGCTGATAAATTAATTATTGGCGAATTTGGGTTGAGGAGAGATTATTCATTGACGAAAAATGGGGAATCCATAGCTGAAAGATACTTTAAACCTCTGAATGCTACATAAAGAAAACAATTTGTTAATCGTGATAAATGAATCGATTAAAATGTAATGAAATCGACTGAATGAAATGAAAACAAAAATCTTAAAGGTTTTTTTATGACTAAGAGGCAAATTTGCAACTGCAACGTTTGATAATCCATACTATTTTGGAGGATTTGGTGATTGAGATCATTAAATATTTTTATGTCCTATTCTTACGCAACAATTTTCTTTTTTTCATTTGAGATGGCTCAAATATCTACACCCAGAACTGGGCATCGGTATACGAGAGGATAAAGAGCATGGTTCGGTAGTAAAATGACAACTGTGAACGGACGGAGAGGATAAATCCCGAAATTAATGAGAGTACTTTACTCGTGGTTTCATTTAAAAAAAAAATCAACCTTCAAAAAAAAGTATCGATGTCGAGACTCGAACACGAGACCTTATTTCTGTTTCAATTGTTTTAATTAAACGACGAAATAAAATGTTTTCAAAAGTAGTGTATTGAAATAATCAGTTTAACTCAAATATTCTGCCAACATTGCCTAAGGTGACACGAATGCCACGTTATGGTAAAGTGTCAATAATAAACTATAATAATAATAAGAATTGCCTAAGGAACCATGAAATACAAAATAGACATGACTGTTCTTATATTTTGATGAACCTTACATAAAATTGACGTGAACAAGTGTTCAGAAGACATTATGTAGTTAAGTTTACATTATGTAGCTGTTGACAAAAAGTATGATTTTTACCGAGTATTTCGAAATGTCTCTCTTGAACACTCTGTAGGGGAGCTGGGGGTAAGACGGCCAGGCGGGGTAAGACGGCCACCCCACTGTTTTACTAAGTATACTAATGAATATTACTAAAATGTTCAGCAATACTGTTCCTCATGCTAAATAATGCATATGGACTATGGAGTCACCTTTGCCATAAATATTGCTTGAAATAGTATAAAAATAGCTCAAAATAAACAAATTATTTTTGAACTTGAAACTGGATGTAATTTTCATGAATTACAACTTAGGCATTTTTGTTAAATAACAATATGTTTTTCTGTCTTCAAATATTTTTTCATGTTAAATTGAAGTTTTCCCTAGATTATGTCCCTCGAAAAAGTTCAAAAAATGCGATGAACTGTTTACAAAAAATGTTTAAAAAAATAATTTATTTGGGGGCAAGACGGCCACCTCCTCCGGGGGTAAGACGGCCACCCGTAATTTGTTGATTTTATTTGATATAGGTTATATTTTTGACGGTTTTAGACTATTAGGACATATTGTTAGATAAAGGAAAAGCATTTTCATTAAAACTGTCCATTTTTAATCAAAATGCTGTTAACTACCGTTTTGACAACATTCTTTACTGTGATACAGCAAAACTCATTGAATAGTATGAAATCCTATCAAACTTTTCATAAAAATCGCTAATTTAATATTGTTTACATTATTTTGATTTACTTATTCTAATCAAAATACACAAACTATTTTTTTTGTATCAAATTGTGTTTGTTTTGTAGTAAAAATTCATAGTTTTTTATTAAATGTGGTCGCAATAATATGAAATTCACTGAGCCAAAATATGAAATTTTTTAAACAGCATTTTTCTTCACATTTGAAACCTGATTTTTTTCAACCAAAATAGTTATGATGTTCAGAGAAGTCTGTTGACCTAACCATGTAGGTGTTTGGGTGGATTTAGCAAAGCTATAAAGTTAATTTATAGCATTGGCCGTCTTACCCCACATTGGTGGCCGTCTTATCCCGCGTATTTCATATATATACGATTTCAATTATTTTTTTTAAATTGCTGAAAAGTATTGAAGATTGGTTTTTAGACCAACTAATTTATGTCATTTCTATAATGGACTAGTAGTAGAACAATATGTACGTAATTTGAGATCAAAATAATCTGTTGTGTAAATTTTATTAGACTTCTCCCTTAGGGTGGCCCTCTTACCCCCATCTCCCCTAACTTTTGTTAGAAGCAAATTGGGACCATATTGTCTTCGGAAGAGTTGTTCAAGACATTCAGGGCTATAATTCTACGGTGTTAGTTTCATGAAGTAATTAAACATGAATTTTGTAAATTTAAAAATGTGAAAATGCAAGTATCCCATAGTAATTTCCATACAAATTTCATTCGCTTTGCGCCAATCGTGGGCTTAACCAAATTTTGGGAGGTTGTTTGGGACCCTAAAAGGGACCCAAAAAATGTGTTGCTGAAAAAAAACAATATTCGATTCCACGCTATTGCAGCATGTTATCTTTTCAAATCATACAAGATCTTACTCCTAAAACTAACGGCCTAACAACATCCAAGTCCGGGACCGACGTTTTACTTCCCCATCCGATGGAAGGTTGGAGCAGATGGGAATCAAACCCATGATCTTCCGCTTACTAAGCGGACAGCTTAACCATTTGGCCGAGCCTGCTTTAATTTATCTTACAGAAATTATATTTACATTTTACCTGAAGTTATCTTGTAGAAAGATATCTTACAGAAATCGAGCTAAAGTTATCTTACAAAAAAGTTATCAATTTGAAACCGAGCTGAAGATATCTTGCAGAAAATTATATTACAAAATTTATCTGAAGCTATCTTTAAAGAAGTTATCTTTAAAGAATTTATCTTGCAGAAAAAGACCTAAAATTTTCATGCAAATGTAGGGGAGAGTGGGGAGACTTGATCCCCTTTTTTTTGTATCGCACATAACTCTGTCAATTTTTCACAAAACTATGATCTTTTTGCATGAATTGAAAGCTTAAACATTCAACTATGTTTGGCTGATAAGGGTATTTCATCAGATAAATTCTTCGAATAATGCCATGCTTTTTAAAAAAAATATTTTAAACCGGCATTTTCAAAATGTTGGGGGTAATTTGATCTCCCTTTCAACATTTTGAAGAAATCTTAAGCAAAATGTTTCTTATTCATCCAAACTTTTAATTTTCTATAAGAAACAGCAATTTCACATTAAACCTGTACGTTTGTGTTCAAAATATAACAAGTTTAGCATGTAAAATATTAAGAACTTTAAATTTTCTTTTTTAGACCAAAATTGAGCATGTTTACAAAAGCTGGTAATTTTTGTTTACAACACTTTTGAAAAATGGTTCAAGCTGCAGTTAGTTATGTACAACTATACTAAAGGAAACTATGTACGAAAACCCAGCCAAATTATTTAATCTTGAGGCTGATTCCAGTGACTGTAAAAATGCAGGGATCAAGTCTCCCTTAACGCACTTTTTTAAACAATTGATTGTAAAAATAGTATGACGATAAATTTAACGTCAAATGCATAAGGGTTTTGGAGTTGATATGTTTATCAAACAATTCATGTATAAAAAATATTTTTTTGAATAATTTTTGATTGTTTTCTATACTTATCAAAACAAAGAAAAAAGACTCTTGGAAGTTTTTTGCAGCACTTCTTAGAAAAATGTGTGTAACTCAATCCAAACATTTTTTAATTTTTTTCTTTGTTTTTTACAATGAGTTTTAGTCAATTTTGCACAATTTTCTAGAACAAAGCTAATTGTTTTACCCACATGCTGACGAGATACAGGCTTGGGATCAAGTCTCCCCGGGGATCAAGTCTCCCCACTCTCCCCTAATCTTAGAAAAAATATCTGTAGTTATCTTGCATAAGATTTCGAACCCCGCTTCTAGACGGGCTTCGAAAAAACGGCGAAAATAGAAAGAAGAACTCCTAAAATTTCAGGGTTAGAAGTTCTACCTGTTTTTTTTTTTTTGCTGTGTTTTTTACTACTACATTTTCTATAATTCATGTAAAAAGAAGTATGCTGTAATTTGTGTAGTGTCCAAACTATGCCTTTACGATTTTTTTACAATTTCAATGATACCATTCCATAGCAGAAAATGTGAGAAACAATCAAAAAACTGAAAAAGCGACTGTAAAAACATGAAAAAATATATAGGCTAAATGTAATAACAGGAGGTAGTACAATAGGCCAAATACTACCAAAAACAAACATAAACTAAACAAAATAAATGCAAATTAAAATACTAATAATGATACAAGAGAAGTAAGGTTTATCGTAGAACAAAAGTTGCTAAAAATGACCTCTTGACACGGGAAAAATAAAAATATTCGAAAAAAAAATTGGGCAGTAGAGGGTTAGAATAAAGCTTTAAAAATGGATAAATGTAACAAAAAATAATGCTACTTTGAAGCAGTCGTGTTTCGAATCACATATTCAATCTAAATCAAGTTCACTACCAAAAGGGTAATTGCCAAGCGCCACCGTAATAAATTGCACACTCCCGTGCTCTGCCATGGAAATCCGGCCCCGAAACGTTAAACATAACTTTTAAGGGATTCACCTCAGCTCAGATTGATGAGCTGACGAAGACGTCAACGGAGGTGGAGTGTTTTAACGACCTGCCACCTCACACTCGCGTGGATTCCAAAGAAGTCGACAGTCGCCGAACAATCGCCCACCATTGCTCCTCCTCTCGTCACACAACATACAATCATAATCAAATTCATGCTAATTTCCCCCCGGAGCAAATGCTCACTCGCTCGTGTGTGTGTGTGTGCATTTGTGTGCACAATCATAAAATCACACTGAAGCGGAATGAATTAGAGCGCTGATGAAAATTATACGTGTGACGGCGGAAAAGCGTGGAAAGCGCACTGTTCAGCAAATCTTTGCGATTAGCGGCGCGAGATTGTGCAGTTTAACACAAGTGAGGTGAAAAACTGGTTAGTACTTTCACTTTCACACTGTCTTGGAAGGAGTCACTGGAAGCAGGTTTGAGTGACTAATGTAACGAGTTAGAGTTAATTTGCGAGATAGTTTGTGTCACAAGCTTAATGTATGCGTTTTAATTTTATGATATAATGCACTCTCGGTAATTACACGCTGTTAATGGAATCCGAATGAAGGTTAGTTAATGTATAAATGCAATAACTTCGATAAATGGTTGCATTTCATTGAATGTTGAACAAGATCATTTTTATCACACACCAAAAATGGTTTCTTATCAAAATTTATCGTAATAAATTACAGTTTTCATAGAACATAATCTTTAAGCTGAAGCCGTTGATCATTTTTGTAGAAAATTCATCATCTCTATAAAATATTCTGTATTAAATTAAATTTAACGAATTTCAGCACCAAAAGGAATCAGCATGTGCCGGTTGTTGCCTTCTTGTAGCCTCTGTTGGCTTGGCAGACAAATTGCCTCAGGGTGTACAAATTACCCCACAATCCCATGTGCAAAGATTAGCAAACAAAACAATATCGTAGAAGCTGATACTAATCATGGAATTTCGTCATTTTAATTTGGATCAATTGGATGTACCTTGGCCTTGGAGTAACGAAAACTGATATTTTGAAAATAAAAATGCCCCGATAGAAATTTTTAACAAAGTTTTTGATAGCGGATATTTGGGAGAAATTTGTATGAATACAAGAAAAATCTCATGTTCAAACAGCTTCAACAAGACATCAATTATTGAAAATGATAAATTCCTGCAGCATTAAAAATACAGAACATCAATGATGAGGACCCCCAGCAGACGGTAATAACAAAATTCATGACATTACATAGGGTGGCCACCAGATTTCGATTTTCAATTTCCCGGTTTTTTCCCGGTTTTCTCCCGAGCCCAGAAGGAATTTTCCGAAATGTTTTTAAACCAAACTACAATGTTTTTTTAGGCAAACGTTAGTACCAACATACTTTTTGAACGCATACATTTGGTTCAAAGTTTGAATTCCTCAAGAAAGCTTTCAAATCTTGAGTAAAAAGTAAGTAAGTTGTAAACGAAGCCGTTTTATCTGTTTCCAATCCAAACATCTAATTTCCATCATGATTGGGATTTTTCATCATCATACATGTAGATTGTTTAACCTCAAAATTTAAAAAATCGTTTTATTTTTTAGAATGAGATTAATTATTACTACAATTTATTAATTTTAAAGAAAAGAATTGCAAAAATAAATTGTTATCAACAGTTATGTAAATGCTCGTTAATTCGTTAGTTGCCTCGAAAAATCAGGGGGCACAAAATATTAAAAAAAAAAAAACATCAAAATTTCAATTGAAATTTAAGTGCAACCAGCTGACATCAATATAAAATGCATTCCCTTGCGTTTGGAATCATTTTTAAGCATGTTTGGGTTAATTTAATAATCTTTTATTTTTTTTTTAATTTTACACCTTTAGTTTTTTTTTGTTACCGCCAAATCTTACATTTTTTGAAGACAAATAAACTAGTGTAAAATGTATTTGAACACTTTTTGCATTCAAATGTTGAGACTATGGATTATTCCCCCACTTGACCCCGGCCAGAGCCGAGGGACAAAAATTTTGAAAAATATTAGCATCGGCCTTATTTTCAACATGATCTCAATTTTTGTGTTGATGTAGTAACCACCTAAAAGTGATTGCCTGTATTTTAAGTGACGTTTTTGTAGCAGAATTCTAAATATATTGTTTTTTTTTTTAAATTTCTGAAAATTTTACATAAATTTCAAAAAAAAAATCAATTCAAAATCAAATTATTCGCTCTACAGCATTGCCTTGGCGTTCTCGATTGCGAGATTCCTACTCGAAACTAGGTGTTCGAAGGCTTGATTGTTGAGGCAATTGCAAACCTCTTTTTACACCTTAGCTTCCATCCACCCCGGGATTCGAACTGACGACCTTTGGATTGTTAGTCCAACTGCCTTCCAGCGACTCCACCGAGGCAGGACCCAGGGAGACGACTCCTACACCTGGACTGAGCTAACGACCTAACCTTTTTTAGGTTAGTCCGGGACCAACATTTACTTCCCTTCCGACGGAAGGCGTGATCAGACAAATCTCGTCTCGAAAAATGCCACCGGTACCGTCTGGGATCGAACCCAGGCCGACTGGGTGAGAGGCAATCACGCTTACCCCTACACCATGGTCCCGGCCATGGTGTAGGGGTAAGCGTAATTTCAAACGACATTTAAAAAAACTTTGCAAAAAAAAAATTCATTGCAAGTTGTCCTTAATAATTTGTCTGGCTGAGAATCTCAAATATTATCAAATAAAATAATATTTACAAACAGAAACTCCATGATATTATTATTTTGTGTTGAAATATGTTATAATTCAACGGTTCTCAACCTTTTCTAGGCTAGGTACCCTTTTTCGTGTTACTTAAGCTGCTGGTACCCCCTAGCGTTCATACATGAAATTTTTCGTTTGCATGAGATTTTTTTACATTCCAATTCACGAAGAAAGAAACATGAATTTTGAAGTATTAAAAATGTCGTAAATCTTGTTTCTAGAGTTGTTTAAAAACATGTACTGGATAGGTCCCACAACGTCCATGTACATTTCTTCAAATCAGTTTTTTTTTTTCTTTTTTTTTTTAATAAAGCTTCATAATAAAATGTTGTTTCCTGTTTTTCTTTAAAACTACTAAAAATGTCTTTAAATTTAGAGATTTTTTTTTTTGTAAATTAAATTTTCGTTGTCTTTTTCATTTCTACAAACATCCCCATATTTTTTTAAATTTTATTTTTATGTAAATTTAAATTTTGTAAATAGTATTTTTTTTTGAAGTTGTAGCTATTTTCAATTGAAAAATTATTCTATTAAATGGTTGAGAAAATTCTTTTCTGCTTTCTTTTTTGAACATTTTTTATCCATTCTTAAAAAACTCAAAAACAGTGCACTTTACTTCAAATTCATAAAATTTCTAAACGAATGCAAATTATAGATTTATCATTCAAATATTTTTAAAACATTTTCTGATTGGTCAAAAACAATTCGCCTGTAATTCATTGCACCTTAAGCATGGTTGTTATTGTTTTGATTCAAAGCAATTTGTTTTTTTATTCTCTCAAATATTTTGTTTGGGAAAAATGTTCGCCATTGCGGGGTTTGTCCTCCGGACCCCCTGAGACCGCTCGTGGTACCCACAGGGGTATATGTACCCCAGGTTGAGAATCGCTGGTAGAGGAAACATTTTGCTTTATTAAAAAAAATCGCCTTGTAAAAATATAATAGGATACAAAAAACATCCATAACCAAGAAGCATGAGTCTACTACACAAATTCAAACATAGTTTTCGCGAATTCTTCATTTATAATAACAGGAATAATATTCTAATTGAGAAAAGAACATATTGAATAAATTAAAGAGGCTTTTGTCAAATTTTAACTAAACTTAAAATATTTTCCCGGTTTGTCAGTCGAATTCCCGAGTTTTTCCCGGTTTTCTCCCGGTGGATAAAAATCCCGGTTTTTTCCCGGTTTTTTTCCCGAGGTGGCCACCCTGCATTACAATAACAAATACTGTTAAAATAACAGAAAGTGTTATGGAATCGTCTTGAAAAATCCATTTTTACATAAGGATTTAATAACAGTTTATGTTATCATAACAAAATTTGTTATTGGTCTGATATTGGTTGAAAGCCAAAACAACTTTGGAATAACATTTTTTTGTTATGGAAGAATAACTCCAACTGTTATTGGGATGATCGGATTAGTTGTTAAAATAACAAAAAATAATAACAAAGATTTGTTCGTAGATTCATTAAAAATGTTATTAGTCTGTTATTACAATAACAATCCAATAACAAAAAAATCATAACGACGAATAACAAATCTTGTTATAAATAACATAAAATGTTATTTGCCTAGTATTTTCAAATATCAAAAAATGTTATTCCCAAGTTATTTCCGTCTGCTCGGGACCCATTATGAAAAAAATGATGAGGGCCCTGGCGATGATTTGACGTGAGATGCGGAGCGAACATATTTTTAAATATTTTTACTGAAAATCACAATTTTTGGGTCTATTTTATGTATGAGTATGATAATACCAATCTAATCTAATCAAATCGAATACAAGCGCAGCCAGTCCGAAGAAAGCATCCTGGAATGTTAATAATTGCAGTACATCCGAGTTACTCCGAACATGTATAGCAAAAATGAAAGCGGCCAGACCTACTACGTTGCATTAACCGCAAAGACAGATTCTGCGAACGGACCACATTTCACAGAATCAACAGGGGAGGAAGGATGCGGGGACATACCGTACCAAACGTTCCAAATGAGTAGGGTGTGATGTGTTAGTGTAAATTCGAAATTTTTAAATTTTTAGGGGAGTGGATATTGCAAAATTGGGGTTGGGGAAATTGAGGTTGAGGGGAAATTTGTATGAGAATGATAATACGATACAAAAATTTTTGGCGAAATGTTCATTTTAAACGTAGAATAGGATGTATTTTTGCATACATTTTTGCGATTTTCAACGATAAAAAGCAACCATTAAACCTGAACCGATTTTGCTCAAAATTGGCACAGATACTTATTTGAGTGAGAGGGAATTCTTGATGTCGATTATTTTTTATTGTCACCCTAACGTTGAGCCAAATATGGCAAAAACTTAGTGAAATTTCATCTTAACCTCAATACTCAGAGGTATTTTGAAAAAAAAGAGCTTCGGAATCAATTTTCAGAAAAAAAGCCGTTTTAATCAAATATTAAACGACCTAGATAGAAAGAAGGAATAAGGAGCAAACTGAAATTGTATCTAAACTGCTTCGCCCTCAACATTTCAACAAGTCTTTGGGATCGTGCTATCTCGTCGCATGGAAACTTTGGGCTGATTTGAGTTAAGGGGTTACATACATGTTAATTGACAAAAAAAGTCAGTGGTTGGTGTGAGCACACTCTAAATTTTATTTGAAATCTGTTTTCACCTATTATCAAAATAAATTTTAAGACATTTGGTTGCATCATTGCCGAGATATAACTATATAAAGTTAGCAGTTTAAAAAAACGAGTGCCACGATATCTTAACATTGCCTTGACCAAATCGGCTCAACATTTTGGTGAAGACTCGTTAAATCGGTCTTGTATGCATGACGGAAGTCGATTTTCAAAAAAAGATAAAAATATGTTGTGTTTTTTCATACAAAAAATCGTCAGTTTTTGATTTTTGTATTTTTTTAAAGCAAAATTTCAAAATCGGGCTTTGTCATGCACACGGGATATGTCTTCAGAGTCTTCACCCCGAATTTCAGCCAATTTGGTCCATCCCATCTCGAGAGATCGTGGTACCCGTAGATAAACTCGGTATTTTGAGAAAAACGCTCAGAAAGTTTGACAATCCGCTTTGCGCACGGCAAAGTGTTGAGCTTAAAATCGTCTCTAACTCAGTTTGACCATGAAATATCTTCATGAAACTTTCAGGAGTGATTGAAAATAATCTTTTTAGTGTATTCAACAAATTTTCTGTAATATGAAATTTTGTGATTTTCTGCATGTATGTAACCCCATAAAGACGCCATTTTGAACAGCTTCCAGCCTCACCTTTTAACCTACACAGATCTCAAAAAATCAATTTCAGTTACATCTTTACACACTAAGAAACAATTTCTGATCAGATTTATTTTCATTTTTTTGGTAGAAAAAAATGTCAAGACAATGTTTTACGATGGATCAACCATGGTCCCTTTGGAACGAGCTGTCAATCAGCATGGTTTCTGTCAAGAATTTGCGCGAAGTTAACTTAAAAAAATGAATTAAAAATCTATTTAAAATTCTTTAAGGGTCGTTGTGAACCATAATATCACAAATTCAAAAAGCAACGTATACTACAAGAAAACACGATCAGTGCAACTTTCTCGCAAAACCTTAGCAAACTTATTTGCGGTGTTATCTTGTTACCTTCCAACATCATTATAGCATGCCCTGCTCGTTGAAACTTGGGAAACCTGGCCGAGAGTATATTCCGCTTCGCCGGTGTCAGTTGACGGTCGGCAACTTTGTGTTATTTTTTCCCCAACTGCCCCCTCTATACTCCTCCGATTCGGAATGCAGATCAATGGTAAACTTTTAAACGATGTTAAGTGTATTCAATTACACGGAATATAATTAAAAGTTTGCGTTTTCGTTACCGGAGGAGCCGCTAACTCGGGAGTTATTTTTCCACGCTTTGCTGTCAATTTTCCGCGACGGTCCACCCCACGCCTCGTGTCTGGCGTGTAGGTGGCGTGGCCGACAGCTGCCTTTTTGCATCAGGTGCCAACGGCGGAGGCGGAGGAAGGGGCAGAGTTTGTCCTGGTGTTGTTCACTTGCATTTTCAGTCAAGTGGTTTTTGCTCAAAGAGCACTCAACTTTGTCATCGGATATTTTGCTGCAGAGTTTTGCCAAGTGGGAGTCGGTTTAACCGTGGCAAAGTTTGAAGTATCACGTGGAGAGCATCAACTGGTGGTAGACACAAGCCGCCGTATCTTATCAGTTATCACACTTTGAAATTCCTGGCAACTCTTTGATGCCAATCAAGACTATGTCTAATACTTAAACCCACCCTGAGAAAATCTTAGAATGTTTTAAGGCTTAAAATTCACCAGATGATAAGAATGCCATGTTATGCAATGTTTGGCAAGACATGATTTTCTTAATCTCAGTCTGCTCTAAATTAAGATCCTTTTGATATGTTGTTCAAGCGGTACAAATTTTCATTACAAGCAAACCAAACAACACGTAATATCTGATGAATCTTCATCTAATGTCCACCCCTGAAAAAGCTCAACCTTGTCCCAAAGTGGAAAGCCATTTCTCAAAGCAACTCAAAGATCGCATCAGCCATTTCAAGTAAAACGACGACGAACATCAACTCTCCACTATCACAAGAGCCTTTACTTGGGCAAGCTTGGACGTCCAACCCCATCCAGATAATCACCTTGATTTCAATTTCCCTCAACGATGCCAACACTGCCACCCTTGCGGAGGTCCTCACGGGAAAAGGGACATCCTCAAGTCCTCAAGTCCTCCGGTTTTGCTTATACATAATTATCTCCAGGGCGCCATCGGACCACCGACCGTCGATGTCGTTCCCTCCGGAGAGGGTCTTTAGTCGATTATAACAAATTGTTCTTTTGTGTGAGTGTACTTGACACGGAAAATGACTGCCCGTGTTCATCGAGGCACACCTGACCTCTACCCTGGGTTTGACCTGATAAAATCAACAATTGAGCATAGGCCTTCAATGTCTTGATTTTTTTTTTTTTTTTCAAAAAAACAGCTCAGCAGAAAAGATAGGCGATGCGCCATTTAATTTTGCTCAAAACTTCAATGTTATATATACCAAAACATGCGCAAGGAAATGTCCTACATGCCAATGATGTTAAAGATAAACGCTTTAGTGGCCAATGTGCCTAAAAATCTACATTTTTGAAAAACCTTGTTTTTTACTGGTAAAATCTCATTTAAAATTAAAATGCAAAGCGACAGCTCCAATTAAGTTCAATCAAGCTCATATTTGAGATTTGAGCTCAGTATGCCCACCGGAACCAGCCCCTGAATGCCCGCCAAAAAGTAATTTTTGTTACATCCTACTGAGTATGATCGTAGTAGCTGTTAATAACAGGAATGGGTTAAGTATCGAAGAATTTCGAAAATTGGCAACAATTTTCCCACTTAAATGGTCATAACGTTACTGAAAATGGATAAAATTTCATTCTTTTTTCTGCAAAATTGTTCTTCATTTTGTTTGCAACAATGCTACAACGTTAGTTTTGGAATTCAGACATGACAGTTTATTTACCAGACCAATTTGAAAATATTTTTTTAAGAAAAAACACTATTTTACACATTCTCATGACGCTGGGACTCAAGTAATGGACCGATTTATGGTGTACTATGTCAGGAATATATTTTGGGAACTAAGAATTGATATTAGGATGAAAATTGACATCTTTGTCCAGAGTTAGACCGAGATTTTAGACGTATTTTTGAGGTTTTAGGTGAAATATTAGGTTTTTTAACTTCAAATCGAGATAAAATCAGTTTTCACCGACAGATTATTTTGGAAATCGATTTTTCTGACTCAGAATAGTCTCCCCAACAACCTCCAGGAGGAATTTCCGAGGTGCATGCAAGTTGCATAATAATCCCCTTCTTACCCACCGTGGTTCTTTGGGAATTCGGTGAAAAATCATTTTACTCGAAAAGATCTAAGTTGATAACCGTTAAACCACCGTTTTTTCGATTTTTCGAAAAATTTGCAGTATTTCATGAAGGACAAAACGTCCCCGTTTTTTTTCGAAAGCTATAATTCCTAAAATATTAATTTTTGATTAGACTGATAAAAAATATTTTTCCTCAGCCTTGATTTTTCATCTGATGATATCACGGAAACTGAAGGTAAAAAAACAAGAGTAAAAGTTCATTCAGGATGCCCGATTTGATGGCGTGCTCAAATTTCCGGAAAAAAAAGTATTTTTAATTTAAAAAAAGTAAAAAAACAGATTTATGAGCGAATCCACGAACAGGGCATACTCGGCATACCTGGACGTCGTTTGGACCTCACCAATCTGCCTGAAATTTTCAGGGGTTGTTTGTACATATGAAACTAGCATCTGGCCAAAATATGAGCACTCTAAGTCAACGAGAAGTGGAGCAAATCGGGACACAATGCTTGAAGGTTCAAAAACTTCAAAAATCTTAAATAGGCTATAACTTAGACGAAATTCAATTTAATTTCAAAATTCAAAATGCATCTAAAAGGGCTTAGAAAATGTAACAAAATGCAGATTGGCCAGATGCTAGTTTCATATGTACAGATAACCCCTGAAAATTTCAGGCAGATTGCTGAGGTCGATGCGAGATGGGTATGCTTTGCTCGTGGACTCGCTCTTAAAATGCTTACATTTCCAGATCGTGAGACATGTCATTTTATGGGACATTAAATGTATTTTTCGAATTTCCATAACCCAAAAGGTTTTTTTTTCATAAACAACATTTGTTCATTGTAAGATTGTGTGTTTGTTGTTGTAGATCAAACAAAAACAAAAGTTTGGACATATAATCACAAGGAGTTTAGATGTATTCTTCCCAAGTCATTAGAATTTTACGAGAATGTTTTTTGAAAAAGGAATAATTTTTACGATTTCTGACAAGTTTTTTGAAGTTTTCAACCCTAAAATTCAATCGTATGCTTTTGTAAGTATTTTTTTCGGGAAGTTCAGATAATTTTGCTTTAGTGCGGGATTTTTTTTGAATATTTTTATGATGAGCAGCAGTATCCCTTTTGTTTCTTTTTTTAAGGAAAATCCCCACATTTGAGGGAATTCGTGATCAGGTATCAAAATTATTATCGAAATACAGAACAGAAACAGACAAGAAACTATAGAAAAAAAACATATTTTCAAAGAAAATTTATTGCAAATTTTATTTTAAGAACACAAAAAAAACGTTTCAAAATTCAACTTTTTTACTATGTTGGTTATAGCTATTTTTTTTTTCATTATCACAATATCCTTATCAAAACATGCAAATCTGCCAAAGACACCAAATCGATCAGAAAATGCCTTCTCGACACAGCAAAAAAAATCAGCTTTATTTAAAAGGTCTGGGCGTAAAAAAACATTTTACATAATTTTAAGAAATTGTATGTAACTAAAAAATTATAAATTATAGTAATCATTGAGGTGACAAGGAAAAAAATAAATTTTGGATAATCCTTAGAAATATCTCCTAGCTAGATTCTTTAGGTAAAATTAGTAACTGTGTCAATTTTGTACCAAATCAGATAAGGTCGAAGTTTGTATGGAAAAAAATCGATATAATGCGCACCAAAAGGTGGCGTTAAATGTGTAGGATCTTCGTCAAGTATGAGACCCCAATATAAAATTGTATGACAAACAACTTTGTCGAGGACCGCAAAACGATCTAAGTTAACCCTGACGAGTTATTAACAATTAGAAGAAGACGTTTTTGCATGAAAAGATTTTTTTCATCTATTTTAACGATCTAACCTTTTTCGACCTGACTTAAAATTGGATCAGTTTTTTATTCATGCCTAAGGAATCAAGTCCGGGTATGCCCTGATGTCGATTTTTTTATTGTCACCCTAGTTGTCGTTCGTCTACAATTATTTTATATGACCAGCCGGAAAATTTTATGGAGACTTTAAGAAAAAAAAGGTGCAAAATGTTTATTTTGCACATAGGGATTTCGTGGACAAAATTTATTTCAAATCATAAAAACGCTCAAGCTTTGTATTCTTCGATTCGCCAAAAAAAAATTGTTTTATCTGTTGAACCTATTTGTTTATTTAAAACAGGGGTGCTCAAAGTTTTAGAATGGTGGGCCAAAATTGAAGCTCTCATTAGCTTGCGGGCCAAATGAGAAAAAGTATGTTTTTTTTTCTAATTTCTATCTATAAAACTGGAAAACGTCATCAACTGAAGTTTCATTTTGAAATTTCAGGTATTTCAAAAAAACATTTAAATACTAGGAAACAAAAAAAACAATTACACAGTTTTGTACAACAAAGCCTCAATTGATTAAATTTTATTAAAATCAGAAACTCTAAACAAAATACCAACATAAACATTATTAATCTGCTTTTCATTGCAATTTGTGTGCCTCAACAATCGTGATTTCACAAATATAATGAAATTTTTATGGTTGTATTTAAATTGATTTTTTTAATATTCCAGAAGCGGTGACACAAACTTTGTAATTTATTTTTAAATAATAAGCAATCTTAAAAGTAAATAGTTGCTTATGGAAAAAATATTCCTCCAATTTAAATAAAGTTTTTATTAATTTCATTCTGCCTTAATCAGAAGTAAGGTACTCAAATTCGTAACCCACAAGTTATGAGTTCAAATCAACGGGTTGAAAGGTTCTAAGTGCAAAATAAGTATTATAGGTTCCTGCTTTAATCAAATTCAAGCGTTCTATAACTAACTCGCAAAAATATTTGACATAATTTTCTCTATTAATCACATTTGAACGTGTTACGATAGATAGTTACGGTAAGATAGATTTTTAACACAATATCTTTTTATAATAATATATAATGTACTATAAAACTAATTGTATAATCGGGATCAAAGTATGGAAGAACCATACTTTGAACTCGATTATACAATTAGTTTAATAATAACAAAATCTTAAAATGTTCACAAAAAAAACATAAAAATCAAGGTAATTTTTTGGTAATTATAAAATAACTTAAAGATGCGTCAAAGAGCCATTTTACATGATCGTTAGGGTGCCCAGAATATGGGACTTTTTTCAAAATCTCGCTCCACAAGCTGAATATTGTTCCTTGATCAATTTTAGGACTCTGGGCCAAATATGAGCATTGATACTCGGAGGTGAAGTTTGTATGGGATGAAAAAATGTATGGAGATCCCAAGTTTCTTACGGTTTGGTCTGCACGGTGCGTTTCTTCCATCCAAATATTCCCAAAAGTGAGATTCTTTTTGAAAATTTAATGCTCTACAACTTTGTAGAATAAACCAAAACTGTAAAACCCGATCCTGAAAAGTTATTATCGATTAAAAAAGTCATTTTTGCATGAAAAACATTTTTTTCATCAACTTTAGGCTCGGGTATCAATGGGTTAATCTCATCCAATGTCGCTCAAAATTTACACAGATGCTTAAAGTAACCCAAAAAACCGTTTTCCGCTTGTGGAGCAGGGGGTCATTTTTTCTGGGCACCCTAATGGTCATTCAAAATGCCTCCGCAGCCACAAAAAATGACCTCGCGGGCCATACTTTGGTTATCACTGATTTAAAACATGATTCTACATTCGTACATTTTTTTTTAAGTATATTTTTTAATTCCCATAAAATTTTAAGTATTAAAAAAACTTATGAGTTTTTAAGAGATTTGTATCGATGACTGATGAAATTTGATTGAACAAAATAAGTTTTTTTCTGGAGAGCTTTTCTAGAGCTTTGGACCCTGAGGTAATGCTGGCCTCACTGCATTGCATTAGTTGAAGAAGCCAGTAGGATTGTTATCGGAATCAATTTGCATACTAAAATGTAAAGGACGAGCACAAAGTTCAAATAACATGGCCACTCACTTGGTGGTGGTTATTCATGGCAAAATGTGTCCGTCCTTTGCAAACTCTGCAACAATTACAGCGAAACCCTTTTGAAGAAACGAAACATTGAAATCCTTTCACGACGATCTATCCCGCGCAATTGGTTCTTATCCACCAACGACTTGGAGAGCGTCTTTCCCAGTGCACTCATTATGGCCAACGAGGCACGCCCGGGCAATTTTTCAATCTACTATCTACGATCATCTGGAGACCCATTAGACCTGGAATGCCACTTGCTGCTGCTGCTCTGCTCCTTTGGAGAAGAGGATGTCCTTTTTTGCTTCTTGGCAGCAAAAGTCGCGCCATTTGTACAATTTCGCTATAAAATTTAATTTTCTTAATTTTTATTGATGCCTCGGGTATTAGATTTAATTACTAGACACGGTAACCGTAATGGCGGTCCTCTCTGGGTCCTTCTTCCTCTCGGGTGTACAAGAGAGCCTCATTACAAGCAGAATTGATGATGATATCCCTGTGCAACTGTTGCGACATCCACCCGAATCACCCCGTACAACCCAACCCAGAGGCCGACTCTGCCGGTACTCGTTGTGGTGTTAACCCTCGACAACTCTATGTCAAACTCAAATAATGTTCAAACAAGTAGTGGTTCGGTAAGGTACTAAATTTCCATTGTTTAACAAATAAACTTATTTTTTTAGTTTTCTGAAAAAAAAAAACCTGACTCAAAATATGGTTAACATCTCAAAATAAAACAAAACAGCAGAGGGTTAAGTTGCAGTACGGTTCATCCCAACCACAGTATCCTTTGGGCCAGGTGTCCTTTGTGCTGGCACGTGAACATGGGCGTACAGGACCATTTGTGAAGGATAATTTAAATTATCCCTCCTGGGAGAGATGTTGGTAACCGCTTCAGTTTGCTGACTGGCTGGCTGGCTATTGCACAATTCTCCTCTCGGTTCACACCACTTTTCTTCGGTTTCCGGTGCGGTGGTTTCGCATACTCAAGACCCACCGACGAACTGGGACTCCTGGACAAGGACGACGTTCTGGTTTGCTCTCGTCGGGCGCCGCGTTGAGAAATAGTTTATCCGCTTGTGAGGCAATTCGGGTAATGGTATAATGAATTTATACACCCTTTTACCGGCTTTTGCCGTGAATTGTTGGCACCGGACCAGTTGGGGAATTTTCAATTGTGTTACCTTAAGTTGGAAGACTTACGACATTGTCTTGATTTTGTTACCTTTACTGTGCACTAGGGTGCCCATAATATGGGACTTTTTTCAAAACCTCGCTCCACAAGCTGAATATTGTTCCTTGACCTATTTTAAGACTCTGGGCCAAATATGAGCAAAATCGGTCATCATTTACCCATTGATACTCGAAGGTGAAGTTTGTATGGGAAAAATCGAAAAAAATGTATGGAGATTCCAAGTTTCTTACGGTTTGGTCTGCACGGTGCGTTTCTTTCATCCAAATATTCCAAAAGTGAGATTCTTTTTGAAAATTTATTGCTCTACAACTTTGTAGAACATACCAAAACTGTGAAACCCGATCCTGAAAAGTTATTAGCGATTTAAAAAAGTCTTTTTTGCATGAAAAATTTTTTTTCACCATCTTTAGGCTCGGGTATCAATGGGTTAATCTCATCCAATGTCGCTCAAAATTTACACAGATCCTTAATATAACCCAAAAAACCGTTTTCCGCTTGTGGAGCAGGGGGTCATTTTTTCTGGGCACCCTACTGTGCACATAAATAATGGAACAATTTTTTTAAATAGTCTTTGGGAATAGTTTTTGGAAAAACATTGAAAAGGGAAAGAAGCCCAATGCCATATCTTGCCAATCTTATCATGCAATGATGACATCGCCATAAACGGTCTCTATAAGGATCGTCGACAGACCCACTTCATCATCGACGGCACATAACATACCCATAGCAAAACCCAGCCCAATTTATGCACAAGCTACATAGTTGACTGCTGTTGCTGCTGAAAAGACGATCTACATGATTCGCTTGAATTCATTGGGCCCAAAAGTCGCCCTACAAGCCCTATATGTGCACTTGGAGCCAGCACGTGCACACGACTTTGCACGGGCTTAAGTCACTTTTACGACTGTGCGCGGTCTGGGAGGTGTGTATCTCTGTTTTGGAACCCGCCAAAAGGCAGCCAACGCTACATCATTCATTTGTGGCATAAAATATGCAACCGTGCAACCGTGCCTCATGCCGGGGAGGACACCGTAATGCGAGGTTAGTTTGAAACATTGGTTTTCTAGTTTTATTTCCAGTTGCACATTGAGCCTTATTTCTAAAAGAAATAAAGCTTATTTCTGGCATTGTTGCCGGACGTCAGGAGTTACACAAACATTTTATATGTGAAGGGAGTCTAGGACGTCAAATTAAGAAATTCATTTTTCGAGTGATTTCATAGCGTTTCCTCAGTAAGGTGAGGAAGGCAAAAACATGAATTCAACAGAAACTAATAAAAAATTTACCAGATCAAGATATTAAATTACACTTTTTTTGACGCAAACTCTGTAATCTTTCCCAGATGTAATATTGCTATCATTTGTATTTACTTTGTATAATTATATTATGGGGCTGTTCTGGTAGGACTTAGACCAAACAGCCCCCGTCATCTCAACAAATAGTTAAAAAAATAATCAATTGGGAAATTTTCTGATCTCTTCAAAAAATTTCAAGACTCACGCATAGATCTAAAGTTTTTTCTCAAAAAATATTTTCCCTAAAAAAGCACGCAGCTAGCAAAATCTAAACTTAGCAACATCTACAAGGAACTCAAAATGGTTTTGAATGTTCCTGGCTGGACAAGATCAAATGAGGTTCATGAATTAGCAGAAGTAAAAATGTTGGATCAGAAGATTCAAGAAATATGTTTGAAATTCAGGGAAAAATGTGCTATTTCTGAATACCCCTTGATTCAAGGATTGGTTTAGTTTATTGTTTAGGTTAGTTTTAGGTTAGGATATGTTTTCTTAACTTTGTTTTCCTCATTGTACCTAGTGTTACAAAAATGGTAAATCATATACTTTTAATGTTATGAAAATGAACAGTGTTTAAATCACGAAAAGCAAACTAAAGCTGAAGAGCCACAGCTGACCACTTATTATGTAAACCAAATGTAATTATTATAAGAAAGATTTAAGAAAGTATACTTAATTCAAAAAAAAATAAACTTAGCAACATGTACCCTCCTTGTAAAGGCTTATGAAATGATCTCAGTTGAAAGGTTTTCCAAATGTAACATCCTGGAGCAGAACTGGTAAAATCTAATAAACACTAATTGAATTGAATAGAATCATGACTAACATTCCAAAAGAGCGTTATATTGAATATTCGACCCTTTTGAAATGTTAGTCTTGATTTCAAAAATGTTCAAATATGCAAAAAAATACTAAATTTTCTATTATTTCCAATCTAATCTAATCGAATCTAATCTAACACAAACGCAGCCAGTCCAATGAAAGCACGCTGGAAAGTCTTGTAATTAGACCGAAAATGTATTGCAAAAATTAAAACGTCCAGCCCTACTACGTTGTGTTTACCGCAGTGAGGATTCTGACAACAGTTCTAAATTTTCTATTTTTTCCAAAACACTTTTTTTTATTGTAAGGCTAGAGAACCTTTTAATAATATATTTAATAATCCATTTTTTTTGTATCGCACATAGCTCTGTCAATTTCTCACAAAACTATGAACTTTTTGTATGAATTGAAAGCTTTTACATTCAACTATGATTGACTGGTAGTGGTTTTTCATCAGAAGAACTCTTCGAATCATGCCAAATGTTTTAAAAAATATTTTAAACTGGCATTTTCAAAATGTTAGCGGTAACTTGATCCTACTTTTAACATTTTGAAGAAATCTTATGCAAAATGTTTCTAATTCATCCAAAGTTTAAATTGTTTATTAGTAACAGCAATTTCACATAAAAACTGTACGTTTGTGTTGAAAATATAACAAGCTTAGTTTGTAAAATATTTGAAAACTTTAAATATTCTATTTCAGACCCAAATTTTGCATGTTTACAAAAGCTGGTAATTTTTGTTTACAAAACATTTGAAAATGGTTTAAACTGCAATAAGTTACGCACAACTATACTAAAGGAATCAATGTACGAAAAGCCAGCCCAATTAATTAAGCTTGAGGCTGATTCCAGTGACTGTAAAATTGCAGGGATCAAGTCTCCCTAAACGCACTTTTTTAAACAATTGATTGTAAAAATAGTATGACGATAAACTTAACGTCAACGGCATAGGGGTTTTGGAGTTAATAAGTTTATCAAACAATTCGTGTACAAAAAATATTTTTTTGAATAAATTTTGAGTGTTTTCTATACATATCAAAACAAAGCAAAAAGATCTCGTGGAGGTTTTTTGCAGCACTTTTTAGAAAAAAATGTGTGTAACTCAATTCAAACATTTTTTTTTTCTTAGTGTTCTACAATGATTTTTAGTCAATTTTGTACATTTTTCTAGTTCTAAGCTATTTTTTTTAACCCACAAGCTGACGAGATACAGGATTGGGATCAAATCTCCCCGCTCTCCCCTAAATGTGGCTCAAAAAATCAGGAGATATACATATTTTTTTTCAAAAACTTCAAAATTTCAATGGAAATTGACCGTAATCATTCTGTCGTGAAAATCATATTTAGCACGTTTGGGCTCGTTTAACAACAATTTGAATTTTCTTGAAATGCCGAAGTACAGTACCGTCATCAGGCGTGACACTGGCTCTTGGGGAAGAAATTGGCTCATACGAATTTCAGCATTTTTGTATGACCCAATCTCACCCCCAGACCCAATGTCATCCCTGATGACGGTACCTCAAAAACAAATATTTTCGACAAAACTTGGATTTTTCAAAAACTTATGGTTGAAAAACAACTCTACATGTGTATTATGCATTGTACAACTTTTTTTTTTCAAATGTAAAATCAAAGGCTTGTTATTTATTGATTTATTTTTTGCAGAAATAAAAAAATAAAAAAAACGGGTTTGGAAAAAAGATTTTTTGAAATAAAAGAGTTGAACTTTTTTGCGTGTAATCTAGATAATAACTACAACATTGCTGAAAACTAAAAATTGACCAGAAGATCTTTTCCTACCATTCTTCCCAAGAACCAAATTCTGTACACTGCTGAGGAATTATTTAGTTAAGATTTGAAATTTTAGACTAAAAAAAGATAAACTGTTAAGAAATCACAACTTACCAAATTTTACTTTGATATCAGTTCACGCATTAAAAACACTTGTACAATAAATTGCAATGTTATTGCTTGAATTAACATTTTATCTGTTTTCAATATGTTGTAAAACTGTTGATCAGCCAGAATCTCAACCCACAGGATATCAAAAGGTCTTGCATTGTTCCATCGTTCCAAACTTTTCCATCAAAACTTAAAAAGGCAGTTTTGCTATCAAAAATTTATTGAAATAAAAATTTGCTCTAGGCAGAAGTAAAAAAATATCTAAAAAAAAGTAATTTTGTCATCATCAAGTTCCGTGAAAATCCGTATTCTAGATAAAAATGCCGTACAAAAATCTTGCGAAAAAAATCCAAAGAAGTATCAGGTGTTTTAAATATGTTTTTTTTTCATTTTCGTAAGGACAGTTGCCAAAATTGCATTGGTGCAAAAAAGTTGGATTTTACTGAGGAGTTAGCATTAAAAAATGTACATGTTCATGGACAAAACTGGTTGAAAACATAAAACAAAATATATGACATTATATTTTCTATCATAGTTTTCATGTTAAAATATCTATCCCAATCAAGTCCCAAACACACCCCTTTTAGCCTAACCGGCAGTATTAGTGTTAAAAAAATAAAAGCTGTAGTGAAATTTGTGGACTCATTTTATTGATAAAATAACCCACCAAGTGACAGTAAAATGCTAGCGATTCCACGTGTACTTTTACGAGAAGCCTTTAACGGTCGTGGTTGTCCACGTGTGCGCTACCGTGTGCACACAAAACCCGGGGAGTCTGACGCAGGTGATGAAACTGTGGAGCAACTTTTCACCCCAAAAAGAGAAGCGCGCTCCTTATTCGTTGTCACCACACACACACACACAACGGCCAGCGTGTGCTAAACTTTTGGTCTTGTTTCGTGAAAATTAATACCCTTGCGCAAACTCACCCAGGGTGGTATTGCTGCAGTTGATAAGAACGGGTGTAATCTTATTTGGGTGGAAGAGCTGCTGGGGGAAAAATTTGGAGCGAAAGTTTTATGGTTACGGGAATTATGAAATTTCATCTCGGATAACTTGTTTTATTTTTCTTCTAGGTGCTCAAGTTGTGCAGCACGATAGCTTACGGAATTAAAGTTTTTCGCAAGTGCAACGAGCATGTGGAATTATGGAAATGCTATTTTAGGGTGGTCGAAAAAAGTTGTTATGACTTTAAGTTGCATGTCTTAAGATTGAAAAAAACAATTCTTAAAATATGACTTTCAAGATAATGACGACAAATATGTGATCACCCTATGGCACCGAAATCTGCACTCGTCAAGACTGCACTGTTTTGATTAATACTTTACAAGGCAAAACATCCAAGACCATCAGAGTAGTGTTGTTGCGCCATGTAATCTGGTGTGCAATGATAACAAAAGTAAACTTGAGCTTTCCCTCAACTTGGATCCTTTTGGTTGCGTTGGTACTTTAGCCAATTTTGTTTGGTTAGTCTGACATGCAGCAAAAAAAAACTTCATTTTTGTGGATTAAATCTTGCGTAATGCTATTTTGTACAGACGTATGGTATTATGTGCAGAGACTGAGAGGAGATAATGCAAAATTTCATGTAGTTTCATCATTTAACTTTTGAAGACATTATTTTTTTTTTTTTTTTTTTTTTTTGAATTAAATATACTTTATTGAATCTTTCTTATAATAATTACATTTGGTTTACATAATAAGTGGTCAGCTGTGGCTCTTCAGCTTTAGTTTGCTTTTCGTGATTTAAACACTGTTCATTTTTATAACTTTAAAAGTATATGATTTATCATTTTTGTAACACTAGGTACAATGAGGAAAAAAAGTTAAGAAAACATAACCTAACCTAAAACTAACTTAATCTTACCATAAACTAAACCAATCCTTGAATCAAGGGGTATTCAGATATAGCACATTTTTCCCTGAATTTCAAACATTTTTCTTGAATCTTCTGATCCAACATTTTACTTCTGCTAATTCATGAACCTCACTTGATCTTGTCCAGCCAGGAACATTCAAAACCATTTTGAGTACCTTGTTTTGGACACGCTGGAGCTTCAATTTATGAGTTCTAGCGCAACACTCCCAAACAGGTACTGCATACTCAATAACGGGGTAAATTATTTGTTTGTAAACTGCTAACTTATTTTTCAAAGATAGCTTTGATTTTCTGTTAATTAAAGGATACAAACACCTGATGAGAATGCTGCACTTGTTCAATATTTTATCTACATGCTGCCGAAACAAAGTTTCGAGTCAAGTATGAGACCTAAATAGACAACTTCCTTTGACCAGGGTATCGAAACATCATTCATTTTAATCAAAACATCATCCTTTGGGACAAATCTGGCCGATTTGGAAAGTGGAAAAATGATGGTTTGAGTTTTGGCTGCATTTATGCGAATTTTCCAGTCGCCAAAGTATTCGGAAAGAACGTCAAGACCCTTCTGAAGACGGCCAACTAAATATCTGGTTATTTTACCCTTATAAATAACGGCAGTGTCATCAGCAAAAAGTGACAACACACCATTACCAGGAAGAGTAGGCAAATCAGATGTAAAAATATTGTACAGAAGTGGGCCAAGAATACTTCCTTGGGAACCCCAGCATCAATGTTGAATAATCCAGAAGCAATCCCATTCAGAAAAACCTTGAACGATCTCTCCGAAAGATAGTGCTGGATAATTTTGATAAGATACATTGGAAAACCGTATAAATACAGTTTATGTATCAAACCATCATGCCAAACATTGTCAAAAGCCTTCTCAACATCCAACAAAGCCATAGCAGTTGATTTAGACTCAAGCTTGTTCTGCTTGATGATTTTAGTTACTCTCGTAAGCTGATGAGCAGTATTATGTCCCTTTCGGAAGCCAAACTGCTCATTCAAAATTATATTATTATCGTTGGTAAAATCCAAAAGCCTTGAATAGATGACCTTCTCAAAGAGTTTGGACAGACTACTCAAAAGACTAATGGGACGATAACTTGTTGGCGATGTTGGATCTTTTGAGGCTTCAAAATTGGTATGACTTTGCCCAGCTTCCAATTGGTGGGGAAGTAACCAAGTTGCAAACATTTATTGAAAATATTGGCTAGATGTTGAAAGAACTGATCACTCTGTTTTTTCAACACTAGATTAAAATGTTATCAAAGCCTGGAGCTTTCATATTTTTCATTTGTTTAACTGCAACTTTGACTTCCTCACCAGAAACATGGGAATCTGCAGGAAATTCAAAGGTAGAGTCATTGATTGTTGAAATACTATTGGCAACTGATGTTTCTTTACGGCTGGTCATGGAAGCGCCAAGATTATGTGAACTAACAAAATGAAGCCCAAGTGCATTTGCCTTTTCCTCGGATGTAATCAAAGGAGAATCCTCAACAATAAGAGGAGGAATAGGCTTTGGTTTGTTTTTAAGAACTTTTGAAAGTTTCCAAAATGGTTTTGAATAATTCCCAAGCTGGCTTACATGTTTTGAAAATTCTTGATTTCTGATATTGTCAAGTCGGTCTTGTATGATTTTGTTCAAATTGTTCACTGAAATCTTTTGTCATAGTCCCCAGTCCGTTGATATTGTCTCCTATAAACATTCCTAAGTCTAATCAAGTGTTTAGTATCTACGTCAATATCAGTTACCTTAAAATTAACAGGAACCTCCCGAACGTTGGCAGCCTCTGCTTGGTTGATAGCCTGCTGGATCACCTCCAGCGAACGATCAATATCGGCAGAAGTTTCCGGGTGTTGATCATAGTCGATGTTGCTGTCGACCACTTGCTGAAACTGCTGCCAGTCAACGTTGTGGTAATCTTTCCGGGTTGGTTGCCGCTGCGGAGTAACGGAAGCTCCAACCTCCACAACCACCGGATAGTGATCAGAACTCAACTCTTCAAACACCTCAGGATGAGCCACGTTCTCAGCCATATTGGTAATGAAGAAGTCGATGATTGAGTGATTCCCAGACCGAGCCACCCTCGTTGGACGATCCGGACTCACAACGTTGTAGTATCCGTTTTGCAGATCGTTGTGCAGAATCACTCCGTTCCGATTCCTCCTGCTGTTGCCCCAAACTTCATGCTTCGCGTTGAGGTCACCAGCGATGATGTACTTTGCGCTCCGCCGTGTCAGCTTCTGGATATCGCTCTTCAGTTTTGCTGCTGAACCATCTCTGGAATTCACCTGACGTGGGCAGTATGCAGCAATGAAGAGTACTGGGCCAACAGAAGTGGGAATTTCCACCCCAACGGCCTCGATGATGTCCAGCTTAAAGTGTGGCAGCCGGCGTGGCTTGAGATCACGATGAACAGCGACAAGCACACCTCCTCCTCCAGAGGTGGTCCTGTCGAGCTGCGTCGCGATCTTGTAGTTTTGCAGATAAACTTTTTCACCGGGCTTCAGATGAGTTTCCGTGATGGCAGCTACGTCGATCTCCTTCTCGCGAAGAAAATCCACCAGCTCTAAATTCTTCCTCCTAATGGAGCAAGCGTTCCAATTCAGCAGCTTGAGGGACCTACGATCCATACTGGATGACGAACGAGGTCAGCACTTCAATCTGCTGGGTCTTGGTTTTGCATCCACGCAGTGCAGCGGACATCTGTTTGAAAATATTGAGGAGTTCGGTTGAGGTGTAAAGATCATTACCATTTTCCTCAACTGCTGGTTCTTGGGTTGGTCTTGGCTCCTGGCTGAAGCCCGGTGGTGGCGGTCTCGGCTCCTGGCTGGAACCCGGCCGTGGATGATTCATCTCAGCTCTCTTCCTGGGATCCAACGGCAACGGTGCCAAGTTCGGGACCTGGCGTCGCGGTTGAAGAGGTGGAAAATTTTGCTCCACCAGGGCTGGAGGAGTTCTACGACGCTGAGGCTGATTCTTCGTCGATGCTTGCTGCCGAATTTTCACGAACTCAGCTCTCTTGGGGCACTTTCGGTCGGTTGACGAGTGCTCACCGTTGCAGTTGAGGCACTTCACCAGCGAATCTTGGATGCACTGGGATGTGATGTGCGCATCGGTACCACATTTGGCGCAACGACGCTTCAGGTGGCAGTTCTTACCTCCGTGCCCGAAACCCAGGCAGTTGAAGCATTGTGTGACGTCACGATGCACTGGTCGGTATCGCTCCCACGACACGATAATGTTGAAAACCGCTCGAATTGCCTTCAGCTCAGGAAGCGTCGTCGATCCCTTAGCCAAATGCAGCAGGTAGAGCTGGTCACGGTACTTGATGTCTTTGTTGCGTCGGCTCATTTTGTGCACGGCCAACACATCCAGTTTCAAAACTTTTAGCTCGGCAGCTAATTCCTCCACTGGCATGTCGTACAGACCTCTGACGACGATTTTGTACGGCTTATCCATGGCGACATCATGGGTAAAGTACTCCGCCTCGTTTTCGGTCAAGTAATCCTTGACCAGTTGATAGTGCTGCCTGGATTGCACCAGCACCTTAAATCCGTCCTGACACAGACGAATGTTGCCTAGGACTTTCCCAGACTTGATGAGTTCAACCAGCCCCGCTCGAAAGTCGATCGTTGCTGCTGATTGCCGCACATAAAAAGGAGGCAGTTTCTCCTTTCGCTGTTTCACTTCATTCTCCTTTGCTTCCGCTACCTGGTCCTCGTCAGGCAGTCCAGCGAACTTGTTGTTCTTCAATAGCTGCTCCTCGTGCGACGAAGAGTTCTCCTCCTCCTCATCCATCGGTACAGTACCGTCGCTCTTTTTCGTCTTTTTGCTGTTCGATGTCACTTCCAAAAGCACCTTCCTTTTGGAAATCCCCGGTTTTTGGCCATCAGTTGAGGCCTCAACCTTCCTTTTGGAAATTCCCACTTTTTTGCCTGCTTGAGCCGCAGGTAGGGCAATATTGCCGGCGTTTTGCGCCGGGACGCGACGAGTCATGTTGATACAGACAACCTTCACCAACGAATGCTCGGATAACAATGAAGACATTATTTAATTTTATACTTAAATCCGAATCTTGTTTAGCATCTGGATTAATACCATCTGATAAATAAGATTGTTATGATGTGATGTATATTTTAAACATCTTATTCAACAAAGTCGTACTTCTACATTCTTACCATGCCCATCCAAGGGGTTAGTTGTGCAAGCAAACTCACCTGAAAAAAAAGAAAAGAAAAACATTTTCAACCAATTTATCAATGCAAATTAATCTGACACGCAAAGTCCACCTGCCCTGCCCTGTTTATTATTCACGGTGCACAGCGTGTACAAATCGACCCAATCACGAACTTTTCCCAGCATAAATCACACCAGGAGCCAGCCAAGTCAGGACGGGGAAGATTCATTGGACGCAGGTTGAAATACTTCACCCTGGAGAAATTAACGGGCGACTGGTAATAAAATTCACTTCTATACTCGGAACTGTGTTCCATCCTCTGGACAACGACGACCATCAGAAGTAATTTCGGAAGAACAAAGTCACCAGTTTCGCAACCTGATACCTGAGACATTGTACGCACACTTTTCATTTGCAACTTTTACTAGCTGGAATAAGGGAGATTTGGGTTCAAAGTATCACAACAACAATTCCCTGAGAATTTGGAAAATGCTTAGTGTTGTACTTTCGATTCAGATGATACTCTGATTTAAGTTTTGCCTTCTCGTTGTTTGAAGACTCTTGAAAACATCTTCTGAGCAAAATTAATGCCATATCAAAAACTTTTCGTGAAACAATAGGAAACTATAAACAAGGAAGCGTTATTTTTTTAACCTAACTGCATCAAAATAACCCAAGCTTCCCCTACCTTGCCCACGAATGTTTTCACGGGGACATTTCGTGCAAGGTGGCGCCACCACACGCAGAGACAACCATAAAGCCAGTAAACATTCATTATTCATGTCGCACCCACCTTCCCCAATCCCCCCCCCCCCCCCCCCCTCTAAACCACCCACACACACGCACGTGTACTGTTCCGTTCTGGAAGGCGCCGCGCCATTAACCAAAAGTTTTATAATTGCTTCCTCATTGAAAATTATGACGGATAGGGCAATAAAGTCAAGCAGCCGAGCACGTTTTCGTCGGTGGGTCCAGCAGCAGCAAAGACAAACAACTTCCAGAAAAAAGAAAGGTGGCGAAGAAGACAAGGAAAATCACTTTGAAAGTTTTCCACACCAGGGTGGTCGTCTTCCTAGCGCCGCGTGGAAAAGGGAAGTTTTTCTCGAAAGATTAATTTTTTCGACAGCCTCCAAGATAAATTGGGGTGCCACCAGAAAGGGGTAGACCATTCCCCTTCTTTCACCCAGAGGAAGCAGAGGTGTGGTCGGAAATTACGGACCAAAGGCCACTTCCGGAAAATGCAAATTTCGAATGTTCTTCAAAATTTTCACCGCAGGAAACACTCGGGAAAGAAATGGCAACTTGTCGGAAGTCGGAAGTGTTCATCCAGCAACTACGACTATAAAGGGTGGCACAAGTGGCACGAGCGAATTGAATAATAAATTATTTAACGTCGTTATTTGTATTTATTTTTGCCGTACCCTAAAAGAGAGAATATACTATGAAATCTATGGAACTAGCCCAGACAGACAGTAAAAGTGTGCAGTTGCTTCTGTAGAGTAGGAAACTGCAACTGCAGTTTCGTTGGAAATGGCAAATTGAAAAGCATTATGCATTCTGAACCTCCACCCACAAACTCCAATTGCAGCTGCAGCGGAAACAATGAAGAGAGTGTATTATTTAAAAGGAATGATTTGCAAAAGGGGAGAATTTTCACTTTGCTGGTTTTTTTTCCAATAAAATGATGCAAAGTTGCAGTTCAACATAAAAGAAGTTCTTGCAAAAATGATGAAGCAGTCATGTTAAAAGCTCATGAAAATGTAGAAAAAAGCGCTTAAGAGATGAAACTGCTTTCCAACTACCGGCAACATGTTCTTTTGAACATCAGTTAGTCACTCACTTGAAAAATAATCCCAAAACATGTCAATAATTAGCAAACGCCATCAAAAAAACAAACCCACCAAGTCTTTTGACGTTTGACTTTTGACGACCCATTCCAATCAAAGGCTGAAGAAAACCTAGTGAGAAGCGAAGGCAATCTCTAGGATTTCGGTCATTCGATTTTTTTTGTATTTTTTAATCCGACTGAAACTTTTTTGGTGCCTTCGGTATGCCCAAAGAAGCCATTTTGCATCATTAGTTTGTCCATATAATTTTATATACAAATTTGGCAGCTGTCCATACAAAAATGATGTATGAAAATTCAAAAATCTGTATCTTTTGAAGGATTTTTTTGAAAACTGGAAACTGGAACTGGAACTGGAAAAAAAAACACGGTAAAAAAAATGGTGATTTTTTTATTAAACTTTTTATTACAAAAACTCGATTTACAAAAAAACACTATTTTTTTTTTAATATGTTTTAGAGGACATCAAATGTCAACTTTTCAGAAATTTCCAGGTTGTGCAAAAAATCATTGACCTAGTTATGATTTTTTTAATCAATACTGATTTTTTTCAAAAAATCGAAATTTTGGTTGCAAAAATATTTCAACTTAATTTTTTGATGTAAAATCAAATTTGCAAAAAGTTTTCAAGTTAAATCCATATTTAAGTGACTTCTTTGAAAATAATCGAAGTTTTTTCATTTTTTAAAATAAGTGCACATGTTTGCCCACTTTTGAAAAAAAAATTGTTTGAAAAGCTGAGAAAATTCTCTATATTTTGCTTTTTCAGACTTTGTTGATACGACCTTTAGTTGCAGAAATATTGCAATGCAAAGGTTTAAAAACAGGAAAATTAATGTTTTCTAAGTCTCACCCAAACAGCCCACCATTTTTTAATGTCGATATCTCAGCAACGAATGGTCCGATTTTCAATGTTAAAATATGAAACATTTGTGAAATTTTCCGATCTTTTCGAAAACAATATTTTCAAATCAAGACGAACATTTTAAAAGGGCGTAATATTGAATGTCAGACCTTTTTGAAATGTTAGTCTTGATTTGAAAATTTTGAAAATAATGTTTTTTTTAAAGTGGGCAAACATGTGCACTAATTTAAAAAAATGAAAAACTTCGACTATTTTCAAAAAAGTCACCTAAATACGGATTTAATTTGAAAACGGTGCACTTTATCAAAATTTCACTAAAATACTTTTTGATTGCAAATTCAATTTAACATCGAAAAATTAAGTTGAAATATTTTTGCAACCAAAATTTCGATTTTTTGAAAAAATCAGTATTGATTAAAAAAAAATCATAACTAGGTCAATGATTTTGACATTTTATGTCCTCTAAAACATATAAAAATCAAGTTTATCAAGTTTTAGTGACAAAAAGTTAAATAAAAAATCAGCAAAAAAATTTCTACCGTGTATCATTTTTTTTCAATGTAGCCCATATCCATACCTACAACTTTGCCGAAGACACGAAATCGATAAAAAAAATCCTTCAAAAGATACAGATTTTTGAATTTTCATACATCATTTTTGTATGGACAGCTGCCAAATTTGTATGAGCATGAGCATGAGCATGGTTGACTGCCAATGAGCTGCTACTCCGTTATTGACGGATCAGCTGAAGTTACACAATGAACCAACAGATGAATAGTGGGAGCTAATCATCCTCACTGTATAACCCCTGAAGATCTCTGCTTTAAGTCAATACCGGCGCCCCCCCAAGGAGATGCAGTTCAACAAAGGTAGGAATGTTAGTCCGATAGTTGAAGTTGCAGACTCATCAGACACAGAGTTTGTCGCTCTATACCTGTTGACACCGCATGAGACCGTTGAATCCACAGCATCTCCTTCAAGCATCACGGGAAGTGGGGGGAATTGTGTTAGTAGGGGAAGGAAAGGGAAGGTCAGGATTCATCTTGGTAGATGATATGACCAGAAAGTGAAACAATCGTTGCCTTCCGAGCTACGACGCTATGAGAAGGACTTATCAATCGCGTACTTTTACTTCTTACCGCCGGCGTGCCATCCGAGCAACGATGCTTTGGGAAGGGCTTTCAAACCGAATTGAAATTCGGTGACGTACAATTTAAAAACCGAAATGAAATTTGAATTGCCGTATTATTCGATGACGTACAATTTAAAATAGATCAGGATTCATGATTGGAAGATGATATGACCAGAAAGTGAAACATTATAGTTGCATTCCGAGCTGCGACGCTATGAGAAAGACTTATCAATTCCTTAATCGCGTATTTCTTTAACTTCTTACCGCCGGCGTGCCATCCGAGCAACGATGCTATGGGAAGGGCTTTCAAAACGAAATGTAATTATAATTAACGTTTTGTTCGGCGACGTGCCGTTCATACTATAGTATCACGATAATTTCAAATAGTGCTGCTCAATAAAAAAAAAACTTCACGATTTTTTCCCGACAAGAGCGCAAACAACCGGCTCGTAAGCAGAAATTAATCTCACAAACGACGATGCGAATCTCTATTTCAATGAATTCACGAAATTTCCACTACGTCTCGCGGATTCTTTCGCGTCGATCCACACTCCGTCCAACGTCTCTGACCACACCGCGACCCCTTTTTTCAATGATTTCTAGACCTGTCTACCACTTTTTTACGGGTTCTCGCGCGTCGATTCACACTTCGAACGATCAAACGAACACCACACGACTGATGGCCAAACTTCTCTGGCCACACCGCGACCCCTTTTTCAATGATTTCGAGAACTTTCTATCACTTTCTCGCGGGTTCTCGCGCGTCGATTCACACTCCGAACGATCAAACGAACACCACGCGACTGATGGCCCAACTTTTCTGGCCACACCGCGACCCCTTTTTCAATGATTTCGAGAACTTTCTATCACTTTCTCGCGGGTTCTCGCGCGTCGATTCACACTCCGAACGATCAAACGAACACCACGCGACTGATGGCCCAACTTTTCTGGCCACACCGCGACCCCTTTTTCAATGATTTCGAGAACTTTCTATCACTTTCTCGCGGGTTCTCGCGCGTCGATTCACACTTCGAACGATCAAACGAACACCACACGACTGATGGCCCAACTTTTCTGGCCACACCGCGACCCCTTTTTCAATGATTTCGAGAACTTTCTATCACTTTCTCGCGGGTTCTCGCGCGTCGATTCACACTCCGAACGATCAAACGAACACCACACGACTGATGGCCCAACTTTTCTGGCCACACCGCGACCCCTTTTTCAATGATTTCGAGAACTTTCTATCACTTTCTCGCGGGTTCTCGCGCGTCGATTCACACTTCGAACGATCAAACGAACACCACACGACTGATGGCCCAACTTTTCTGGCCACACCGCGACCCCTTTTTCAATGATTTCGAGAACTTTCTATCACTTTCTCGCGGGTTCTCGCGCGTCGATTCACACTTCGAACGATCAAACGAACACCACACGACTGATGGCCCAACTTTTCTGGCCACACCGCGACCCCTTTTTCAATGATTTCGAGAACTTTCTATCACTTTCTCGCGGGTTCTCGCGCGTCGATTCACACTCCGAACGATCAAACGAACACCACACGACTCACTGCCAAATTTGTATGGAAAATTATATGGACAAACTAATGATGCAAAATGGCTTCTTTGGGCATACCGAAGGCACCAAAAAAGTTTCAGTCGGGTTAAAAAATACAAAAATTAAAATTTAAGAAAAAATACCGATTTCGTAGAGAATTGCTCAAATAAAGAACAAAGGGTGGCCACCAACACCAGCAGCGCCTGTTGGAGTGATCCAGTGATGTCAGGAAACTTTCTCTATAAATGCTACTTTTCATGAGAGTTCTTTAAAAATTTCATTACTATTGGCTGCACTAAGCAGACCCAAAAGAGCGCTGAAAGAAAAAAGAACTAAGCTGAAAGTAGAAAAATGTGCATGGCTCAATGCATTCTCGTCTGATTAGAATACATTTGGAAAATATATTTTTCAAATGCTTGTAAAAGGAATAGAATTACTTATAAGTAAAAGTGAAAATAAACAGAAATGTTCACAAAAAGTTGCTTTACTCGTTAGTGTACTTGTATTTAGTAATTTCACTCCAGATTATCCAGCATCATTCAAACACGACCGCTTATTAGGCTTAAGATGGGTATATTTCCCCTAACTGTAATTATTCCTTAACAGTTTAGAACAAAAAAACAACTTTCAAATGTATTGAGCTGAGAAATGACGGATTGTGATTGGATAGTCAAAAATATCTTGTCTGAATGATGTATTTAACATACACACATTTCAATAAAAATTAAACTACAAAAAAACTTTAAGATCCTGCTAAGAATCCTTATTTGTCTTATAGCTAAAATCCCGAACTAGCAAAGATTTTATCCATTGTTGAGGTTTTGAAAAAAACAGGTTGAGATGATCAACGACCAGTTACGAGCGACACAATTTTTTTTAGTAAACTTAGGAATAATTTTTCAATAGAATTAGGAATCGAAAAAAAATCAGTATAAACCAACAAATCCTCCAAATATTGCACAAAGTATCTTCATGTCACCAGATCAAAAAAATTCTCCGAGAAATTGCAAAATTCAACTCTCGATTCCCGATTGAAAATCTCGATAATCGTCACTCTCTACTCGCAATCCAAAGGTCGTCAGTTCGAATCCCGGAGTGGAAGGGGGAAAGATGCAAAAGAGGTTTGGATTGCCTAACTATTCAAGCCTTTGAATGTCTAGAGCAGAGTTGTAAGTAATTTTGCAATATAGACCACCGAGACCAAGCTGTAAAGCGAATGACTTACCTTTTTCTATTTCCGCAATATAGTATTAAAAGGAATTGTTTGAAGTGTCCATTTCAAAGAGCTTTCTGTTTGTTTATAGACCACGTTAAATTTAAAAGTTAGTTCAAAGCCGTTATACACAAAAGCTACTCTGAAAGGCAATGTCGGCAGATAATATTTCAAATGCCAGTCAATTAGTGTCCATTTCATCAGATCAAAGACGAAACCAGCTATAAATGAATTCTTCATCCTACACCTACAAAGCTGCACTCAATTCTGCAACGATTCAATCACCGGATTGCTGTGAATGCTTCAATTAAGTGCCATCATTCAGGGAAGAACCCACACAGCAAACAGGTTCAACCATTTCAATGAGGAAATCCCCGGAAGTTAGTGCTCGTCTGCAGCAGGTCGATTCCTTTGGCTGCAGGGACAAAGTGGCTGCCCGTCCAGGAAGTCCTGCCACTCTAAACTAATTTACCGAGCACAACACAGCCCCAGCAGCTCGTCCCTCTATAATTAATTACAACATTTATTAGTACCCATGGCGTAAATATCCCGTGCGGAAGTGAAAACTTATTTATTGCAGAATTAATTAAAAGAAAACTTTGCCTTCAAAGAAGAAAAACACTCAACCCCGTCAACCGCAGGACCATGAACCGGGGCAATTCTGGACGGCCCAGGGGCAGCGGTTTGGCCATCTCTTTGCACTGACAGCTCTCGTTCTCTCTATCTCTCTCCCTGTTTCCAGTTATATCAGCCTGACCTTACGGAACTACACCCCGAAGAAGAGGTTAGTTTCTCAATGTCCGGAGCCCTGGTAAGAAGCTGTCGGTTGTGGGCGCGCCCGCACGGCTGCAAATGCAACCAATTCCGTTTCTCATCAAGGATATTGCCCAAGAAACGGGCCACCACAAGCGGCGCCCCACCGTGGGGGAAGAAGGGTCGGTCAACTTCGGAATGGGTTGATGGGGGAAGACCCATCTCGCACTTCTTGGACAGAAACAGCAGCAGCAGCAGCACGGATGAGCAATAAATTTAAACCCTGATGGTTGAAACCGCAGCCGCTGATAATGCAACGTAGCCGTTTCCTCGCTTTAACGAACTCGAAACATTGGATTGGATAGGTCGTAGATTGACTGAAAGCTATCAAACTGACTGACCGTCGTTTTAGGTATACAGTATGTAAAAAAAGTATTTACACCCCTTGGGCACAATGCACATTTTGTGATGAAACATGTAAAAAATTTAAAGTTTGACAGAAACCTTGTACTACGTTTTGTTCAGAAACTCAAGCCAGACGTTTTGCTACAAAAAGCTCATGAAAAGATGATTTCTATAAAAAGTTATATAACAAATACTATTACGAAAATAAAAAAGGTGCAAAAAAAGTTTGTACACCTTTCGAAAAATTAACATAAATAATGTAATTTGGTGACAAATCACCATAAATCCAGTCTCCCAACTCCAAATAGGTATCCTTGACTGATTAAAAAAATAATTTGTATTGAATATAAAGTTTACTAACTACTTAGTATAAAAGTTTATATAACTCTGGAAATTCTATATAAAACTTATCTAAACTTAATTTTGCAAACTTTTAATTGAACTAAATGTCAATATATTACCATAAAATAGCTAAATAAACATTTTGGAGTGGGTATAACACCGTTTCGGGGGTATTAGTATCGATAGAATAGATTTTTCGTTAGAATTTCGTACCAACCCAGAATTACGTCGTCGGAAAATCCGCCGACATCTGAACCGGTCCACAATTCACAAGTCAACCTATGTAGCATCAGAAAGGGCATAAAATTTCCGATCTTTTGATACCCATACATCCAGGTTTTCTATAAAACCAACGTATTTAAATACCTAAGCAAAAACGTTGTTATGGTTTCGTTTGAGCAACCTGCCAAAAATGTATGGAATTTCGTAATTTTTGTTCTCGTGGATCAAACTTACTTTTTGCCCAGGTATTTAAAAACGTAGGTTTTAAAGAAAACCTAGATGTTTGGGGATCAAAAGATCGGAAATTTTATGTCCTTTCCGATTCCACATAGGTTGACTTGTGAATCGTGTACCGGTTCGGATGCCGGCGGATTTTCCTGCGACGTAATTCCGGGTTTTTACGAAATTCCAACGAAAAATCTATTCTATCGATACTAATACCCCCAAAACGGTGTTATACCCACTCCAAAATTTTTATTTAGCAATTCTATGGTAATATATTGACATTTTGTTGAATTAAAAGTTTGCAAAATTAAGTTTAGATAAGTTTTATATAGAATTTCCAGAGTTATATAAACTTTTATACTAAGTAGTTAGTAAACTTTATATTCAATACAAATTATTTTTTTAATCAGTCAAGGATACCTATTTGGAGTTGGGAGACTGGATTTATGGTGATTTGTCAACAAATTACATTATTTATGTTAATTTTTCGAAAGGTGTACAAACTTTTTTTGTACCTTTTTTATTTTCGTAATAGTATTTGTTATATAACTTTTTTATAGAAATCATCTTTTCATGAGCTTTTTGTAGAAAAATGTTTGGCATGAGTTTCTGAACAAAACGTAGTACTAGGTTCCTGTCAAACTTTAAATTTTTTACATGTTTCATCACAATATGTGCATAGTGCCCAAGGGGTGTAAATACTTTTTTTACATACTGTATACGGTCGAACTCTTGATTTCACACATCGGGGCCATTGCCAGGAACCCAGATGGAATTGCCAAACTGGAAAAGGTTAGGACAACATCCGGCCATGACATCTGAATGAATCTGGTTGAGATCAGCTGTATTCGAAATTTAAAGCGAATTTTATTATTGATAACAAGGCCGGAGATTTTAGCGGATTTCAGACTGGATTTCGCCATGTTCAGTAATGATTGTCTAAGCCCAAGGAAATGATAATTGGGAATAGAACCAATTCCACCAGAACCATATTTTCACCACCGTGCCAGCCATGCATTGCCGGTCGCTCAGATCTCTACCACGCACCAGGGGCAAGGGAAGGCCTAACTCAACTCACTTTTTTAAGTGGATAAGGGAAAATCTCCACGGTGTCCCCAAATAAGTTTCGATTGGAATTGGGCGAATTTGAGAAGGTATAAGGTCTAGGATATGCTCTAAGCAAGCGTTCTGTCCATTACAATGCTAGAATGTGATCATGTGTTATAATTTCAATCAAATACTAAAATTCTTCCTTTAGTAACTGGATACAATATTCCCAACAAAACTAACTTCAAGCTCCAGTTCTGGCGAAAATCCTTGCTGATCCCGAGTGCTGATGCCAAACGCTAAACCGCAATCAAACGAATAAACGTCCTGATTGTGTATGCTTGGGTGTGTAAATTTCCTTCGTGGTAAAACTGAGCACAGAGCGCTTCGCCACTTTATCTGCTCTAAGCATCCGACATTTGAAAGAAGCAGGGAAAAAACATCCAAAAAAAGCCAACGTCAAGTGGTGGAATAAAATTATACAAAATGTGAACGAGGAAGTCAGAAGGTTTTTGCCTTCCTCGCCTTACTGAGGAAAGGCTATAAAATCACTCGAAAAACGAAATTCTTAATTGGACCTCCTAGACTCACCTTCATGTATACTTATCGACTCAGAATCACATTCTGAACAAATTCGACCCGTCTTGGGGTCCCATAAGTCGCTATTGAAAATTATAAAGTTTAGTAAAGTACTTCAAAAGTTAAGCTAAAAAACGATTCTAACAAAAGTCCGGAAGATTGCAAAAAGGGTGGTTTTTGTAAGAAACCCCATCATGTTAGAAAGGTATTCAAAAGACCTTTCCAACGAATTCAAAAGTTTGACGATCTGACAACCCTATAAAAAGTTATGCGCACTTAAGTGTTATTTATGCACTTTTTAGAGGCCGGTTCTCATATATTTCGATGAAAACTTTGTCCGGATCTATCATGCGACCTATGAATGGATAGGTGATCAAAAGACCTTTCCAACGTGTTCGAACTCTATCAAAAGTTATAAGCACTTAAGTGTTATTTATGAACTTTTCAGATACCGGATCTCATATATTTCGATGAAAACGTTGTACGGATCTATCATGCGACCTGTCGTTGGATAGGTAATCAAAAGACCTTTCAAACGAGTTCAAAAGATTGAAGATCTGACGACCCTATCAAAAGTTAAAAGCACTTAAGTGTTATTTATGAACTTTTTAGAGGCCGGATCTCATATATTTCGATGAAAACGTTGTCCGGATCTATCATGCGACCTATCGTTGGATAAGTGATCGAAAGACCTTTCCAACGAGTTAAATAGATTGCAGATCTGACAACCCTATCAAAAGTTATAAGCACATAAGTGCCCTGAATTATGAAGATCTGACTACCCAATCTGATGGTATGCACGGTGGGTAAGAAGGGGATTATTATGCAACTTGCATGCACCTCGGAAATTCCTTCTGGAGGTTGTTGGGGGGACTATTCTGAGTCAGAAAAATCAATTCCCAAAATATTCTGTCGGTGAAAACTGGTTTTATCTCGATTTGAAGTTAAAAAACCTAATATATCACCTAAAACCTCAAAAATACGTCTAAAATCACGGTCTAACTCTGGACAAAGATGCACATTTTTATCAAGATATCAATTCTTAGTTCCCAAAATATATTCCTGACATAGTACACCTCAAATCGATCCATTACTTGAGTCCCAGCGTCATCAGGAGGTGTAAAATAGTGATATTTCTAAAACAATATTTTCAATTTGCTCTGGTAAATAAACTGTCATGTCTGAATTCAAAAATTAATGTTGTAGCATTGTTGCAAACAAAATGAAGAACAATTTTGCAGAAAAAAGAATGAAATTTTATCCATTTTCAGTTAAGTTATGTCTATTTTAGTGGGAAAATTGCTGCCAATTTTCAAAATTCTCGATATTTAACTCATTTTTGTTATTGACAGCTACTGCGATCATACTCAGTAGGATGTAACAAAAATTACATTTTGGCGGTCATTCTGGGGCTTGTTACGGAGGGCATACTGAGCTGAAATCCCAAATATGTGCTTGATTGAACTCAACAGGACATGCGCAAGGATCTGTCCTACACGCCAATGATGTTGAAAATAAACGCTTCAGTGACCAGAATGACTAAAATATCTACATTTTTGATAAAACAAGAAATTTACGGGATGAATCTTATTAAAAATTCAAGCGCAAAAAGCATGCTCCTGTTGAGTTCAATCAAGCACATATTTGGGATTTCAGCTCAGTATGCCCTCCGTAACAAGCCCCAGAATGACCGCCAAAATGTAATTTTTGTTACATCCTACTGAGTATGATCGCAGTAGCTGTCAATAACAAAAATGAGTTAAATATCGAGAATTTTGAAAATTGGCAGCAATTTTCCCACTAAAATAGACATAACTTAACTGAAAATGGATAAAATTTCATTCTTTTTTCTGCAAAATTGTTCTTCATTTTGTTTGCAACAATGCTACAACATTAATTTTTGAATTCAGACATGACAGTTTATTTACCAGAGCAAATTGAAAATATTGTTTTAGAAATATCACTATTTTACACCTCCTGATGACGCTGGGACTCAAGTAATGGATCGATTTGAGGTGTACTATGTCAGGAATATATTTTGGGAACAAGAATAAAAATGTGCATCTTTGTCCAGAGTTAGACCGTGATTTTAGACGTATTTTTGAGGTTTTAGGTGATATATTAGGTTTTTTTACTTCAAATCGAGATAAAACCAGTTTTTACCGACAGAATATTTTGGGAATTGATTTTTCTGACTCAGAATAGTCCCCCCAACAACCTCCAGAAGGAATTTCCGAGGTGCATGCAAGTTGCATAATAATCCCTTTCTTACCCACCGTGGTATGAATAATGAATCAAGTTGATAGAACACTGAAAGGTCCGCCTTTTTGTATCTATTTTGGATAGCATTACCCTCTAAATGTGAGGAAGGCACCAACCACCTAAGGGTGGATTATGTAACGTTTTTCTTCTGTTTATTTCTGGTGGGTTTATTCAGAAAATCTTTTCACTCTGCGGCCAACGCCACTCTGAACTCAGAACTCAGTTACGGCGCTGCATTAAGTTGGAAAGCAAGCCAAAAGTGGGGTGGAAATTTGTACAGTTTGTGAATGAAAATGCACGATTCACCCCATTGAACCTCACGCCACGGTGGGAAACGGTATTTTTGTGGGAGATCATCAATTTGTATGCGTGGCACTCACACAATCGTTCAAAGATGTGATTGCAAGGATACGAAATTCTCGTGAAGCAAGTGGTGGTTTGTTGTGGGATTAATCTTCCTAAAACAATTTAAACAATATTCATCAGAATCCCGGGCAGACGGTAATAACGAAATTCATGCCATTTCAATAACAAATGCTGTTAAAATAACAAAAAATATTATGGAATATTCTTGCAAAATCCATTTTTGCATAAGAGCTTAATAACAGTTTATGTTATCATAACCAAATTTGTTATTGGTCTGATATTGGTTGAAAGTCAAAACAACTTGGGAATAACATTTTTTGTTATGGAAGAATAACTCCGACTGTTATTGGGATGATCGGATTAGTTGTTAAAATAACAAAAAAGAATAACAAAGATTTGTTCGAAGAATAACGCAAAATGTTATAAGTCTGTTATTACAATAACAATCCAATAACAAAAAATCATAACGGTGAATAACAAATCTTGTTATAAATAACATAAAATGTTATTGGCCTAGTATTTTCAAATAACAAAAAATGTTATTCCCACGTTATTTCCGTCTGCTCGGGATGATGAAGAAGACTAGTGTACACTAGAGTAGAGTAGACCCGAACAGTAGACGAACATAACTAAATTCATGCCATTTCAATAACAAATACTGTTAAAATAACAAAAACTGTTATGGAATATTCTTACAAAATCCATTTTTGCATAAGAGTTCAATAACAGTTTATGTTATCATAACAAAATTTGTGATTGGGTTGATATTGGTTGAAAGTCAAAACAACTTTGGAATAACATTTTTTTGTTATGGAAGAATACCACCAACTGTTATTGGGATGATCGGATTAGTTGTTAAAATAACAAAAAATAATAGCAAAGATTTGTTCGAAGAATAACTAAAAATGTTATAAGTCTGTTATTAAAATAACAATCCAATAACAAAAAAATAATAACGACGAATAACAATTCTTGTTATAAATAACATAAAATGTTATTGGCCTAGTATTTTCTAATATCAAAAAATGTTATTCCCAAGTTATTTCCGTCTGCTCGGGGAGTAGAGTAGAGTAGAGTAGAGTAGAGTAGAGTAGAGTAGAGTAGAGTAGAGTAGAAAAAGCAGAGCTTTTTTCTTTCATAATAATTGATTTTCATAAAAACTTGAAAATATTTTCCAATACTTTTCGCAAGAAAATTCCCCAAACCTGCTCTCATCATTCCGCGAGAAAAACGCTGAGCTGCTCCAAAAGCTGGCAGTGTGTTTCCGAGAATAAGACAAGATTAGCGTAGATAATCGCATTTCTCCAAGTCCCCCCCAAAACACCCTCTTTTTACCACCCCATCCCAAAAACCAAGTAAACCCCACCCCATCGCATTCTCGTCATTCTGCTGGAGCAGCACAAAATTTTCCGGATTGCAGCAAGCTCACAATGAATGCGCGATGCGATGCGAAATAAAAATAAAAGAAAACTCGCTTCAGCTTTTCCCAGGGTTGACAGCTGCTGCTGCTGCTGCCGCACAACCCCTCCGTCCCATTTCCAAGGGATTCCTCAAGCAGGAAAGGCCGCGCCATGAATAAGAAAATTCATTACCAAACCCCTCCGAGATTGCTTTTGACTTAAACTGTTTCCTAGCTGCAGGGTAATTGGGATGACTTTAAATGTTTTCCCACAGTTACGCCGTCGCTGCCCCCGCCCCGCCCTCCAAGAGGGTTGAAACCCTGATTCTGCGAGAGAGAGAGAGAGAGAAAGAAAAATGCTGTCTGGTTGCTGGTAACGAGGACGAGCTCACGAATTACAACCCTCTTAGAAAGGAGGTGAAAGGAGATTTTGGGCGGGGAAAAGAGTTGCCAGAACTGCAATTTGAAGAGTTCACTTTTGACTTCTATATGAGTCGGGGGGTAAATCGGGATTAATTTGTTTTTTATTTCATTTTGTAAGGATTAGTGCAAGCTTTTTCAACATATTTTTTGGTTAGCAAAAAGTTAAACATTTCAGAATGCTGAGTTTGCATAAGCTTCTCAAGAAGGATTAAAATTGTGAATAAGTTAACCAAGCAAACTTCATTGCATAACCACTGAGCACTTCAAACTACTACCTAACTGCTTTAACATAGATTTATTCTTAAGTAGATACAAAATAATATCGACAACCAAATACGTTTTCTTTTTGCCAAATAAGTGGCTAGATTTTAGGGTTTGAAAGTAATTTGTTTGACAAAGAAAGGTTTGTCATGTAGACTGGCATTAACCCATAATCTTATAGTTATGCCCAATGCTCAGAACTCAATGCTGCCTTATTAATTCCTTCTCTTTCGAGACCTAGTGTAGCACTACACAGCAAAAAATCCAATGGTAAAATCGCATGCAAAAGCATGCACATCACCTTCGTCAAAATAAACACCTAATATTACACACTGCATGTACAATTTTTGCAAACACAAAAAAAAGTTGCAACCGACGGGATTCAAACCCAGCACCAACAGTAAGGGCTGGCGCCTTAGCCAACTCGGCCATCAGACCAATGTAAAGCTGCATGGATAAACGCATATATGAGCTTGACATTTCGGTCAAGTAGGTTTCCCATACTGATGGGCTACATATTTCAGGGTGTAAAATCACATAGAATTGTATAAAATAAGGCAATATTTATTTTACACCCAGGCCTTTTACACGCAGCTGGATTACTACTTTTTTAGCTGTGTAAGACACTTTCATTTTTGATCAATAAATTAAAAAAAAATCGTTCTTTACATGTGTTGAACAAGATTTTAACCCCGTTTTAGAGTAAATATAAAGTTATTTTATTTATATAATGATCTTTTTTATGGAACCGATAAAAAAAATAAAAAAGCACAAAAGAAATCACAATCCTGCTCTAAAAAGGAAATTTCTATAATAACGTCGTAGACTCATCCTGATGTATACACAGAAAAGAAAAAAACATGGTAATATTACATCTGGGAAGGGGTACATCTTTTATGTCAGAAAAAAAGGTGTCATTTTACCTCTGGAAATGTGTAATTTTACCACTTTTCTGGTGTAATGTCACTTTTTCAGTCTAAATTGAGGTAAAATTACATCATAAAAGAGGTAATATTCAACCTTCCAAAATTACAGCTTCCAAATTTACATTATTTTTTCCTGTGTACATATCGACTCAGAATAGAACACAAAACAAATGTATGTGTGAATGTATGTGTGTATGTATGTGTGTGTGTGTGTGTGTGTGTATGTGCGTGCGGATTATCATGGAAGTCAAAATTCTTGCCAAGTTTTCTCAGCAATGGCTGGTTTAATTACAGCTCAGGAGGTTTCATTCGATCCGGTTTGGTGCCCACAGATTTCTATTGATTTTTCTTAAGATCTGGCAAACCTGTCTCGAGATATGGTCACTTTCGTGCCATTTTTAAGCTTATTTGACAACGAATTACAGTAATTTTGATCAAAACGATATCCGGAACAACCATGCGACACATTGTTGGATAGATTATGAAAAACCTTTCCAATGAAACATAATGTTTCAAGATCTGGCAACCATGCACCAAGTTATGAACACTTAAGTGATATTTATGTACTTTTTTGAGCCAGAGATTAAATGTATGTAAACTATGTCCGGATCCATCATCCGACTCATTGATGCTTAGGTAATTTAAAGACCTTCGAAAAAAGTCTAAAATTTTTAAGATCTGGCAACCCTGTCTTAAGTTATGTCAGTGATATTTATTTACTTTTATGAAGCCATGTCTCATTTACCTTTAAGTAAACTATGTCCGGATCGATCATCCGACCTTCCTGAAGATCTGGAAACCCAGTCTCAAGTGATGACCACCTAAGTGATATTTGTGTACTTTTTTATTCCGGATCTAAAAAAATAGATAAAATGTAAGTCCAAACCCATCTTATCCTCCATTATTGGTAACAAGTGAGGAATGCATCAACCACATTAGTGGATTTAGTTAATTTCTTATAAATCGTTATCATCGTTGAAGTTTATATGGGGAAAATCTCAAAAATGTATGGGGGAAAACATCGCTTCAGGATTTTTGCAGCAGGTGGCGCAGGTATCGCCCAAAATTGTCCAAGTGTGACATTCTTGTAGGAAATTTAATTACCTACAACATTGTAGAAGGGTGCAAGACGATCCGAGTTGATCCTGATGAGTTATTAGCAATGCGATGAAAAGAAATCGGCTTATATACTTGAAAGTATACAAGGGGTATATAGGAAGTATATAATAAAATATTTTTTTCTAGAAAAATCACCAAAAATCAGGACCAACTCGGATCGTTTTGCACCCTTCGACAAAGTTGTAGGGAATTAAATTTTCTACAAGAATCTCACACTTGGACAATTTTGGGCAAGACCTGCGCTACCTAGCAGAAAATTACTGAAACGATGTTTTTCCCCATACATTTTCGTGATTTTCCCCATATAAACTTCAACGATGAAAAGCGACCCCTTAGCCTTAACCGATTTGGCTCAAAATTGGCATAGATACTTATTTTGCATTAGGAATCGAGTCAGAGGGTATCTCTGATGTAGATTTTTTTTATTGTCACCCTAGTGACCATTTCTGAAAATATTTGTATTGAAAAGTTCAGAAAATTAGCTAAAAAATTGTTTAAGAGACTTTGAAGATTGGACCTCTGGTTGCTGAGATACAACGGCTTAAATAAAAATAAACGGGAAAATTGAAGTTTTCTAAGTCTAACCCAAACATCCCTCCATTTTCTAATTTCGTTATCTCAGCAACTAATGGTCTGATTTTCAAAGTTCGGACCATCCATAAACCACGTGGTCACTTTTTTGAACGCTTATATTCCTTCTCAAGATACAATTTTTCGGAAAAATATTAATCAATTAATATCCAATTCATTGTGCTAAATAAAAGGTAAAAAAAAACTCTTAAAACATTCGATAAAGCTAAAAAACGTTAACGTACACAATTTCTATATAAAAAAGCACTATATAATTCTGGTAACCTCGGAATATGTTCAAGATAAAGGAGTGCCCAAAAAAAACACCCACCCAGAACCAAGAAAAACAACTTCAAAGTAACTTGCCATTTCTTACAGCAGCGGTCCAGAAAAAAAACCCTCAAACTTGGAATGTTCTACCGGGGGCGGGTCAGCACTGGTTCGAAAAGTCCTAAAATTGCTTGAGGTTTTTCTTGAGGATTCTAAATTATGCAGCGCATCAAATGGTGCTATACTGAATGATACTACTTTTACTTAGCAGCGAATCCCGCAGAAAGCCCTTCGAAGACGGCAAACTGAATCTGAGTGTAAGGGGACGAGGCAGTCGCTTTCTTGGAGTAAATAAGTGAGGATAACTCGACGAAAGCCAACCAACCCGCCCAGAGTGGCTCGTTAACTTTTGATGATGGAACAAATATTTTCCACCAACGCTGCTGGAGAGTCACTTTGCTTTGGCTGGTGGAATGCTGGCCTGGCTGCCTGACAGGATTAAGCCACCACACAATGCTGTGATTCACGCGCAAAACAATTTCCCGTTTAATGGAAAACTTTTAAAACAGTTACTCTAATTTGGCGCTGGGAAAAGTTGGGCGTTCCTAATGTATGCTAAAAACATGATTATATTCGCGCTGTCTGAACTAGTTGCAAAACTGAACGTGCCAACCGAACCCCACCCACCGCCATCTTCGTAACCTCTCGTAACGTAACACAACTTTGTACATTTCAAAATGTTTAACATCACAAGTGCAATATCTTGGCGAATTTGTTGGCCCCGAGAGCGAGCGAAATTCGCTCCCCGGTGGGAATGCTTGTTTTCCCTTAACCTTTCTCCCTCCTTACGCTTAGTCGGAAAGGTTAGTTCCACCTGTTCCAGGTACAACTATCTGCGATCTGCTGCTGCTTCCAAGAGCATCCCAGCATCCCGGTCGTCTTCGTCAGTGCAGGGGGCAATGATGTTGCAGTTTATGTTAATATTCATAATAGAACACAGTTATTTTTCCTCACTTTTTGTGCATCCTGCCGGATGTCGTAGTAAGTTGGAGTTACCTGATATGGTAGGGATGTATAACTTGGCTTTTCTCATGTCATTTTGGATTACATCAGATTTTGTTTGCTTCTTTTAGGAACATCGAATCAGTATAGTACTCTTCGCAATATTAATTTAAAAATATTTATTGAATATCACTAAAATAATCAAACTCCTAATTCAGCACTTCTAAGCATTTTGAAAGAAATGAAGTTAATTTTTTCACAAATTCTGCTTTCCTGTTTATACTTTTGCTGTAATAAAACTAAAAGCAATTTCAAAGATTGATTGTGATTCAGAAGTTCATGAACACCTCAGTCTTTGGTACACAGTATAAAATAAAATAAGCCAGTTTTCATTTCAAAATATTACTAAGTAGGGGAAATTATCGTATGTTTGGCAGGTTAAGCACTCGCTCCTAACTCCATCCAATTTGCTGATTTTCACTATTTAAACAACTAATTTTGCAAAAATTTGGATAGAAACTTGCTTGCTCACTTCTTATTGAGCTATTTATCACTCGGTTTCAGTTGAAATCGCTTTTAATTAGCTTTAATTGAATGTCAAAGCTCTAACCTGCCAACATTAGAGGCACGCTGGAATTAGATGCTGTTCCCCTAGGAGGAAAAAAATACTTTTATCTGTATTAGTTTTTTCTACATTTATTACAGTAAAATGTAACGACACAATATACCGTAAATTCTTATATGAAAAATAAAAATAAATTGTGTTAGCTAACCAAAACACTAACCTTCGAAATGTACATGAAAATGTATGAGTTTTCCCCTAATTTCATTATTTTTCCGGTTTGAAAGGTTTCAAATTCAGAATTTAAATTTGCAATCGAAAATGGCATTACAATTTTATTTATTGATATAGGGTGTCTTTTTTGAAGTTAAGGCATTAGACCGTTTGAAAAAATTGAAATTACAAGCCATGGTTTCAACATTTGGATGAAAAAAGTGTTGATTTCCAATCATTAGTTTTTAAAATATCGATGTATTGACGGATTTTTTTCGCGAAAAAAACTGTTGGTGGGACTGTACATTGGTATTTCTGGAAAATTTAAAATGTCTTTAAAGGCGTTCAAGCATGCTAAATATGATTTTAAACACAGGAAAGTGCATTTAAACTGGTTATCGGTTGATTAAACTTTAATAAATAATAAATATAGCTTTTTGACAAAAACAAAGCATTGATCATACAAATCAAAACGTTACTTCATCCACCGATGGTGGTTGGTGCCTTCCTCACAATTATGTAAATATTTGTTTCTGTAGTAAGAATGTCAAACCTACAAATTTTATCTAAATTTTATTTCTTACAACATAACTAAATGGAGTATGGGGTCTAGAATCCCAAAAATCATTGGACGTAATATTAGAACAACACCTACGGGGCTGTTTCATGAAAATTGTTATATTACTTAAAGTTATATTATTTTAAAGTTTTTTAAGCCTTAAGGCAGTAAAAAAATATATATGTTCATTTTTCCCGGGAGTTTCAAATCAACAAAATCCCGGGAGCCAGATCTCCGGATAGATCCGGACAACTTTTTCATCAACATATTTGAGATCCGGCCTCTAAAATGTGTGTAACTTTTGATAGGGTTATCAAATCTTCAATGTTTTGCGCTCATTGGAAAGGTCTTTCAAATACCTTTCTAAAAATATATGATCAGACGGGTTTTCTTACAAAAACCACCTTGTTTACAGTCATTCAAACTTTAGCCAGAATCGTTTTTTTAGCATAACTTTTGAAATACTTAACAAAACTTCATAATAGTTAATATAGGTCTTGTGGGACCCTAAGACAGATCGAATGAGACCAGAACGGCCCAAATCGGTTCAGCCAGTTAGGAGATAATCGAGTGCATTTTTTTCGGTGCACGGACTTACAGACATACACACGCACAGACATTTGCTCAGAATTTGATTCTGAGTCGATAGGTATACGTGAAGGTAGGTCTACGAGGTCGAATTAAGAAGTTCATTTTTCGAGTGATTTTATAGCCTTTCCTCAGTATGGTGAGGAAGGCAAAAATATAAAATTTAAAACCTCGAAAAAACATTGCGAAATTTTACAAAATAAATCCATTTATAAAAACGAAACTTTTTTGTAGTATTTAGAATTACCAACACAAAATATTAACTTTCAAAAGACCTTGAGGTCTATAAGGTCTTTTAAGCACTTCAAATTAGCCTAAATGATATTTCGTTTAAGGGGTTACATACATATACAGCAATTCCATTTGAAAAGAGCCTAGACCGAAAAAAAGTTCTCCGATCGGGCTCAAAATTTTTGTGGGGGTTCCTTGGCCAAAATAATTAGATCCGTATTTTTTTTTGTTTGGACATTAGGGTGACCTACGCCGTGTTAGGGTGGTCTGAAAATGGTCATTTTCGTTATTTTTAGCAAAAACCTCTTTTTTCGAAAAATCATATCTATGGCGCGGAGATCCGATTTTAGCTGTCTTAGGCGCAAAAGAAAGGTGATGAGTTCGGCTATTTGGAAAATATAGTAAGAAGTTTCAAAAATCTAGCTTACCGTTTGAAAAAGTCCCATGAAAACTTAAAATGGCGTTTTGACCGTGTCTGGACCAAAAAGCCTGAAAATATTTTTATGGGATTCTTCGGAAAATTTCACTTAACATTTCAAAAAATTGGCAATGTCGAACCGTACGTTTCGGAGATATGATTTTTTGAAAAATAAAAACTGAGTTTTTCGACGCGCCACGCGCAAAAACTGAAAAAATACGAAATCGACAAAAAATCAACTTTTTTCACTAAAACTGCTATAACTTGAAAATTTCAGCGATGACCTATAGATGTTTGGGTATCAAAATTTTCGTAATTAAAAGACGCAACTTTGATTTTTAGTTTTCATGCGACTTTTTCAAAAGGTAAGCTAGATTTTTGAAATTCCTTACTATTTTTCCCAAAAATCCAAACTCATCACCTTTCTTTTGAGTCTAAGGCAGCTAAAATCGGATGAAATGGCGTGGAGATATCATTTTTCGAAAAAAGAACTTTTTGCGAAAAATGACGAAAATAGCCATTTTTCAGACCACCCTAACACGGCGTGCGTAAATACACAAAAATTTTGAGCCCGATCGAAGAACTTTTTTCTCGGTTGGAATGCTGTATAGAAAATCACAAAACTTCATATTGCAGAACATTTATTGAATCCACATAAAAGATGATTTTCAATCAATTTTGAAAGTTTCATGAAGATTGAACTGATTAAGAGACGATTTAAGCTCAAAATTTTGCCATACGCAAAGCGAACTGTCAAACCTTGTAAGTGTTTTCTCTAAACACCGAGTTGATTTACGAGTGCCACGATATCTCGAGATGGGATGGACCAAATTGGCTGAAATTTGGAGGAAAGACTCCCAAGACATATCCCGTGTGCATGACGAAGCCCGTTTTCAAATCTTACATTGAAAAAAAAATCTAAAACTGGCGATTTTTTTGTAGGAAAAACATAAAAATATTTTTATCTTTTTTTATAAATATTCTTTTTTTTTTGTAAATCGGCCTTCGTCATGCTCACAGAACCATTTTAACCAGTCTTCACCAAAATTTTGAGCCGATTTGGGCAAAGCAGTGTTGAGATATCCATTTTTTGAAACTGCACTAGCATGCTAACTTCAAATAGCTATATCTAGGCAATGATAATACCAAATGTCTTCAAATTTGTTTTGTTAATAAATTAAAATGTAGATTTTAAACAAATATATTACGGTAAACGTCAAAAAAACCTCTTTAGGGCTAATTCGGTGTAAAACTTTGAGGTTGTGCCAGAAAAAGAAAAAAAATAGATTGATTTTGTTTTTAATAAATGTTATTATTTTCTAGAAAATTTATCATGCAAACCATAAGTTACATCAATGATACTAAATCACAAAAAAATATGTTAAAAACAAACTGTTTAAATAATCAATAAATCATTAAATCTTCATCCAAGTCTAACAGAATAAACAATAGACGAAAGAAATGCAATCAGCTCGAAACAATTTTTGTATGAAGAGTGTCAGCATTGCACTGTATTTGTACGGGTTTATTTGCACGTCTTAGGTATGAAATCGAGTTTTGTGGATCTGTGAAGACCAACAAATCGACGTATTTATGCTATTTTGTCGCACCTAAGATTAAATGTTTGGCCTTGAATAAACAAAAAACTAGAGCACGCAATGTAAACAAAAACAAACACGTTTTGCATGTCCGTTCTGTGCATCGTTCCGAGGTTTGATTGAATTATAATCAAAAATGTTTACAGTATCCGGGCAAACCGTCTTCTGGCTTAATTGCCTTTTGCCAGTTGTCGCATTTGCAGCAATTACCAGGGAGTACCAAGAAAGAACAATCAGATCGGAACTATTTTTTTTTTTTTTTTTTTTCATTTCAAGTGACAACAATGCACGGAGTTTTTTTCGATTTTTGTTGAATTTCTCCGGATTAAAATCGAATTTTCGGGATTTGTGAGAGCTGCACAAAATTGCATTCGTAACTCAATTCGACCAAAAATGGTCGAAGAAATGAAGTATTGAAAACAACACAAATGGCTTTCTTAACTCTACTCACCCTTATATTTCAGAGAAGATTTGCCCAAAATTGTTATCGTTTGGCTAAAAATTGTACGTAAAGATGAAATAATCATCAGAAAGCAGTTTCCCTCTGCAAACAAAATACGTGAAACCCGTAATCACGTAAATATGAGGACTAAATTGTCAAATAATTGCCCGTCGAGCGCAATCAAAGCTCTGTTTTCCTCAAGCAAACGTGGCTGCTCTGGCACAACCGGCAATCCGTGCCCGTTGACCACGTTCCGGAGATTTCGCTGCAACAAACGGGGGTAAAATTTTCCGCATTTGTTTGCTTTTGCTTCGATCAAAAACACCTCTCTCGCTCTCTCGCCCACCCACCCAAAAGCATCACAAACACACATTAATCAATTGTTGTTTCCTTTTAAAATGGATCATTTAAAACTTTGTCCTGGTTGGTCCTCACGTACATCCCTAAAACTCGCGCGGTTCCGGCCAGGACGACGATGAACGGCTCTGCCCAGGCACGAAACCCTCCTGAGAGCCAAACAACACAATGAAAATGCATTTCGTTTTTCCCGGTGCTTTTTCCCGCCAGCGACCGTCGACGACCGTACGTGCCTGTAATGTTTGCTCTAATATGTTATTCGCGATGCATACAATATTGCTAATATCGTGTGTGTGCACATGCACTTTTCTGCTCTCCTTTCGTGATGTGTGCATGATGGGGAGCGTACTTTTACATAAAAATTGCTCGTCGTCTCCTGGAGCGGACCACACGAGATGGTTGCAATTCGTCCTCTCGACTGGGAATGTTGTGTGTACTTCTTTTTTATTCCCTCTGTGATGCAATTGTGCCGTGGTGCAATACTTTTACGGAATCATCCACGAACGAACGAGCGGACGTTTGCTGGATGCCGTAGTTTGGGGTGGTTCTGGATAGTATAATTATGATAAATAAAACAATTTAATTTTAAAGAAAAATACAGCTATGCCTATGTCTAATAAAAAATTATTTGGATTATAAAAGAACAACATTTATACAGTCAATCCACGCCTGCGCAGGCGTTACGCTTTGTTTTTCTTCGATTACTCCGAAACGACATAATATTTTTGCAATCTTTTTGGAGCAATTTGTTCGTCTTGTTCCAATCTACAATTAGATTGCTAAAATATTATGTCATTTTGAAGTAATCGAAGCATAACAAAGCGTAACCCCTTCGCAAAATGTGAGGTTTAACTGGATTATTTTGCAAAATAAGCACCTTTCTTTATTTTGCTGAAATTTTCACCTAATAGTTCAGTCAATCAATGCCACGTGATGATAACTGTTTTACATTGTAATGAGCATGAGCATGAGCATGGTTGACTGCCAATGAGCCGCTACTCCGTTATTGACGGATCAGCTGAAGTTACACAATGAACCAACAGATGATTAGTGGGAGCTAATCATCCTCACTGTATAACCCCTGAAGATCTCTGCTTCAAGTCAATACCGGCGCCCCCCCAAGGAGATGCAGTTCAACAAAGGTAGGAATGTTAGTCCGATAGTTGAAGTTGCAGACTCATCAGACACAGAGTTTGTCGCTCTATACCTGTTGACACCGCATGAGACCGTTGAATCCACAGCATCTCCTTCAAGCATCACGGGAAGTGGGGGAATTGTGTTAGTAGGGGAAGGAAAGGGAAGGTCAGGATTCATCTTGGTAGATGATATGACCAGAAAGTGAAACATAATCGTTGCCTTCCGAGCTACGACGCTATAAGAAGGACTTTTCACATCTTACCGCCGGCGTGCCATCCGAGCAACGATGCTATGGGAAGGACTTTCAAAATTAAATGTTATTGTATTTATCGATTTATTCGGCGACGTGCAATTTTAAATAGATCAGGGAAACATAATCGTTGCCTTCCGAGCTACGACGCTATGAGAAGGACTTATCAATTCCTGTAGGAGCGCTAGGCCCGGCTCCAGGAGGGCTTTTGATTGTCCAACCTTTCCACTGTGTTGCAGGGAATTCCGTGGCACAACACAGCTTCAAGGCGACAATCGGCGAGTGGACTGTATTCACAACTTTTCTCAAGTGGACTCCTTTGGCCAGGATGCAAGAAAACAGCTTGTTTCACGATGTTAACTTCTATATTTACAAGCTTAAACTGACTTACGGACTAACAAAATCATTGGGTTTTTAAACTAAAACTTCGGCATTTCTTCCCGAATCTTCTTTGCAAAAACATTCTTATTATTTAATCTCCTATCGGGTGCGCAATCCTTTTCCCTAAACCATGTACACGCCACTTCTTCTTTTCATTCATTCATTTCTTTCATTGCTATTCCCTGCTCTCCTATTGGTCTGTTTGCGCAAGCTGCCTGCTCAGACGCGCGCTGCGTCGTCTTGAGCCTATTGTGTGCTGTGAGATACATGAATGAAATATGTGTGAAAGGGAAAGGACACGAATGGTGAGTTGGTCTGCGGTTATTTACATGCTATTGTTTCCTTTCTTCTTCAATGTGTGGCGTGTATGTGCGGGTACATTTGTGTTGTGTTATGTGCTTAAACAATAGAAGGATTAACTGACACTGTGGAAATGGATGGATTATTCTTGCAAATTTACTCTACCTGACACTGTTAGAAAAATTATATGGGTTGGAAACTATTTCTTTTAAGATTAAAATCATTTCTTGGGCAAATTAAATCTACTTTGGCGTTGGCGCCAACATACTCCCGCCGGGCAGAGATGGAATCTCTGTGACCTTAACCAAATTAGCATTATCAATGATTGGCAGAACAGCAATCTTATGGATTGCCCGCTTGTACACTACTGTGCCGATCTGTACTTCGACCGTACGCACCAGATCATCTTTCCCGGGGAAGGTTTTTGTGATTTTTCCCAACTTCCACACCTGCACGGGCGCATCTTTTTCTTCTAGCAAGACAATCATACCTGGTTTGATGTTGGCGGATTTAACTCGATTCTTACCGCGGGGTTGAAGGGTTTGCAAATAATCGCGATGCCACTTTCTCCAAAACTCATCGCGCAATCGTTGCATGTACTGCCAGCGATTGAGCCGATTTATCTGAACACCTTCACAACTGGGTTCAGGTACGGCGGTCAGGGGACGACCAATCAAAATGTGTCCGGGGGTGAGAATCTCTGAATCATTAGGTTCTGAAGAGGTAGCATAGAGAGGACGTGAATTTAAAATTCCTTCTATCTGAGTCAGAAGGCTGACTTCACGAGGCTGACAGAACTGAGCGATTTCGTCGACTGTGACTTGGGACTTCAACAATTCATAGAGCTCATGTAGCTCGGTTTTCGCTCCGCGGAAATTGGTTCCATTATCGGAGTGGATTTCTCGGGGGAGTCCTCGACGACCTACGAAGCGTTTCAGAGCTGCGAGAAAAGTCTCTGTACTCATATCTGAAACGAGTTCCAAATGTACGGCTCGAGTGACCATACAAACAAACACCGAGATGTAAGCTTTTACGATCTTGGGCTTGTATCGACCTTCCTTGACATAAACTGGACCTGCGTAATCCACACCTGTGACCTCGAACGGCAGAGCTTGGTTGACACGATATGCAGGAAGATTTCCCATCAACTGACTAGCGACCTTCGGGCGAGCCTGAAAACACGTGACGCAACGATGGGTGATTCTGCGAACTGACGACCTTCCGTCGATCAGCCAAAATCTTGTCTTCAAAGCAGCGATCAGACTCTTGGGACCAACATGCAAATTTTCTTCATGATAAGCGCGAATCAAAAGGTCAACTACAGGGTGTTTCGGTAAAATGTAGGGGTGTTTGGAGTGAAACAACAGCGAGGATTGCTGAAGCCGACCTCCAACTCTCAAGACACCGTCCTGGTAGAACGGGTGCAAACCTGCAATCTTCTTGCACGGTTCGTCATTCTGAACACGGTGGATTTCGTCACTGAGTGCTTCGTGCTGAATAATCTTTACGATCAGTTCCAGCGAAGCGCGCAACTCAGGGATCGTTGGGTGAATCATGAACACTCGACAAGACGGATCTTTCTGACGACAATTTTGGATGAAACGCTGCACGTATGCCATCACACGCTGCAGCTTTCTGAACGAACTGAACCTTGTAAACACCGGAAGCTGGTCTTCATTGAACACTGGGGTTGCAATGATCGGACCAAGCTTCAACTCAGGGAGTTCATCATCTGGAATTTCCAGGGGGATTTCCTCATCGTACACTTCGATTCTCAGGAAGAATGGGCCTTCCCAGAACTCGGACTTCGACATGAGAGCCTCGGGGAGCATACCTCTGGAAACAATATCGGCGGGATTGTCCTTTGACCTGACATATTTCCAGATAAATCCTGCGGTGAGCTCAAGAATCTTAGCAACTCTGTTCCGGACGAACACATCGAGCTTCGCCAAAGACTTCTTAAGCCACGCGAGGACAACCTGACTGTCAGTCCAAAGTACGACTTGGCTTACCTTGAACTTGACAGTCTCGAGAACTCTAACCATCATGCGAGCCAACAGTTCACACGCCATCAACTCTTTGCGGTGAATGTTGAGATCTTTCTTGGGCGAACAAACTCTTGATTTGCTGCAGAGGAGGCGAAGTTGAGCTCTACCGTCGGACAAGATGCATCGGACGTAAATGTTTGCACCGTAAGCAACAACGGAAGCGTCGGAAAATCCATGAAGCTCAATCGCGACAGTCGACGGGCTGATAACATAGCGTGGAATCCGAATTTCACTAACCTTGGGGAGGGCTCTACGGAAACACAACCACGACGCCAGAAGATCTCCTTCGACCTTAGCGTCCCATGGCAACTCAATCAACCACAACTTCTGCATGTAAAGCTTCGCAACAACAATCACGGGGGATAGAAATCCGATGGGATCAAACAACCTGCCGATTTCAGAGAAAATACTTCGCTTGGTGAATTCGGTGACATCTTTTGGAAGACGCACCACGAACATAAATTCGTCAGACTGGGGACACCATGTCAGACCCAGTGCCTTGACGACCTCGTTTCCTTGATCGAGGCACACAAGTTTCTCGCGATCAGATTCGGGAACACTACTCAACACTTCCTGGCAATTCGAGCTCCATTTGTGGACACGAAAACCTCCAGACTCAAGCATCTTTCGAATCTGCCGCTGGACGACTACAGCTTCGTCAGCGGAACTAGCACCGGAAAGGATATCATCGACATAACAATCATCACGAACCACCTCGGCTGCTAGCGGAAACTTCTCTCTTTCATCTTGACACAACTGAACTAGACATCTGGTCGAGAGGAACGGGGCAGCTGCTGTACCGTAAGTTACCGTCTGTAACTCCAGCACGCGAATCGGCTTTGAAGAGTCACTCCTCCACAGAATTCTCTGGAACCTCGTCTGAGACGAGTCGATAAGCACTTGCCGATACATTTTTTCAATATCGGCAGTGAATGCAATGGGGTTTTTACGAAATCTGAGGAGGATACTGAACAAATCACTTTGGACCGGCTTTCCAACGTGGAGAACCTCGTTGAGCGACTTCGCCGTAGAACCTTGCTTGGCCGACGCGTCGAACACTACTCGCAGTTTCGTGGTCGAGCTCGTCGGCCTCAGGACGGCGTGGTGGGGCATGTAGTACCGATGCTGGTCTACATCCTTGGACTCATCAACCTCACGACAATGACCAAGGGCTTCATACTCATCAATGAACTTAGCATACTGCTGCTTCAGACTTGGTTCTCTGTTGAGACGACGCTCCAACAGCAGGAACCGACGAAGAGCGAGCGAACGGTTGTCTGGCAACCCTGACACATCTTCTCGAAACGGCAATCTAACAACAAATCGACCTGACGGTAAACGACGATGCGTTTCCACGAACAACTTCTCACATTCATCAACATCAGAGGGTGGGGGCGTTGGATCGGCAAGATCCTCCACCTCCCAAAACTTGGAAATCGTTTGATTAAGCACATCCAACGAAGCGTTGTTCGCGATGTGTGAATGGTTCACAGAATTCTCGATTTCGCCGGAAAATACCCAGCCGAAATGAGTTTCGCGCAACTCTGGCAGACCGTCTGCCAGGTGCAGCTGTCCTGACTTAAGCAGGCTGAAAAACATGGAGGCACCAATCAACATATCAATTCTCTCGGGGACATTGAACTCTGGATCCGCAAGTTGGATTCCCACTGGGATCGACCAGGAGGAAACATCAATCTTCGATCCGGGGATGATTCCAGTCACCTTTGGAACCACCAGACATGCGAAACTGGCGGCGAAGGCCGAGTATCTCGAATGAACGGTTACCCGGACTTTCTCCCTAGCATACATCTTTGACCCACCTACACCAGCGATCGGAACGTACAGCGACTCACGAGGGGCCTTCAACTTGTCGGCAATCCGCTCGGAGAGAAAGTTCACTTGCGAACCACTATCAAGAAGCGCACGGCAAGGAACGGGATCTCCATCGTTCTCGATCAGGACAAGAGCCGTCAGCAACATCACAGTTTTCAAACTCTGGGAATGGTTGGATGAACATGAAGAGTTTAGAGGGGTTTGCTGCTGCAGGTTCTGACTCAGTGTAGTGGACGGGGGACTGTTAGGAGATTCTGATTGGGGTGTTGTACGGTTCATTACTTGGAGGCTTGGGGTTGGTCTTACGCTTTGAGCTTTGGAGAAAGAGTCATTATGGAGCAAGGTGTGGTGTTTCTTGTGGCAAGTCTGACATTTCAGATTGCTGGAGCAACCAGAAAATCGATGACCAGCTCGGAGGCAGTTAAAACATAACTTCAACTCACTAACTTTGGCATTGCGCTCCGGAACTGTCATCGCCAGCAACTTCGAACATTCAAAGTGACGGTGATCCGCCCCACAAACCAGACATGACTTGGCGACCTTTGCAGATGTGGCAGTATGGGCTTTTGGGGTTGGTTTGGGGCAAGATGGCTTGGTGTTGCTTTGCTCCTTTGCTGAGCTCAAGACGCGCGAATTTTGGGAACGTTCAAGGACTTGGCACTCGGTTTTCAGAAATTGCAATGTTTGGTTAAAGTCTGGCAACTCACCTTGTTTCTGCGTCCTTTCCCACTGCTGTCTAGTACTATCATCTAAGCACCCTACCACTAGCTTGTTAATGATGAGTCCTGACAGCCTGTCGACGACGAGTCCTTGGTACTGCAATCCGGCGACGTGGCGATCACAGGCTTTGGTGAGCGCCTGCAAGTCCTTGTGGTTTCCCTTGGTGATTGGCTTGAGCTGCAACAATCCATCGATGTGCGTATCCACGATGACACGTTGGTTCTCGAACTGCTCGCTGATCTCCTTCCAAACTTGCTCGTAGTTGTTGTCTTGAATCATCTTCGCGGTGATCAACCCAGCTGCATCACCGACCAGAGCTTTGTCGAGGTGATGCAGCTTCATGGCGTCGGAATCGCGGGTGCGACCGACGAGGTCCTCGAACATGGCCTTGAACTTTGGCCAGTTCTCCGTCTGTCCGTCGAAGGTCGGTATCGGTGCTCGAAGAGGTTGCTGTTGCACGATCACTTGAGGCGCCACTCCGTTGGCACCGACTTGAAAGGGCCAGCGACCGGCTGGTTGAACATCTCCATCAGCTCTTCGACCAGCACCAGCGTTTCGGTGTGAAGCTGGTCAAACACGTCGAGCACATCATCTTGTTCCTCCTTCTTGTCAACCGCTTCGATCACTTCACGATGGCGCAACACGTACTCCTGGTAGTGCGCTTCCAGCTTCTTCTCGTACACCTTCAGCGTCGCCTTGGTAATCCTCTGCGGGTTTTCTTGGCTTCGTCAAGGGCACTCTTAATTCTCGTCACTTTTCCCTTGACCTGTCCCCGCTGATGAATCAGCGACTTCACTTCATCTGGATTCACGGGCTGCTTCATTGGCGTGTGTAACACCATTTTGGCGCTCTCACTTCACTTCACTTGTGTCTCAAAATTTGAGTTCACTTTGCAACCTTTTGCTTGTTGCACTTTTTGTCCACGGCGTGGACGCACTTTGCCAACTTCTTGGCACACGAGTTTTTGGTTCGCAAAACACTTTGGCTGTGCTTCACTTTGGTCTCTTTAGACCCACTTGTCAGTTCTTCCTCGCATCCGCTAAAGGCCACTTTCACATGTCCGGGTTGACGGACCACTTTTACTTCCGGTTGGCGACTCTCATTGAACGTTCACAGAATAACGGGTTGAAAGACCATGTAGGTCCGCACTTTTCGCACAATTCCGGTCTGAAGGTCCGAACACTTCACACAAATCCGGCTTGAAGGACCATGTAGGAGCGCTAGGCCCGGCTCCAGGAGGGCTTTTGATTGTCCAACCTTTCCACTGTGTTGCAGGGAATTCCGTGGCACAACACAGCTTCAAGGCGACAATCGGCGAGTGGACTGTATTCACAACTTTTCTCAAGTGGACTCCTTTGGCCAGGATGCAAGAAAACAGCTTGTTTCACGATGTTAACTTCTATATTTACAAGCTTAAACTGACTTACGGACTAACAAAATCATTGGGTTTTTAAACTAAAACTTCGGCATTTCTTCCCGAATCTTCTTTGCAAAAACATTCTTATTATTTAATCTCCTATCGGGTGCGCAATCCTTTTTCCCTAAACCATGTACACGCCACTTCTTCTTTTCATTCATTCATTTCTTTCATTGCTATTCCCTGCTCTCCTATTGGTCTGTTTGCGCAAGCTGCCTGCTCAGACGCGCGCTGCGCGTCCTTGAGCCTATTGTGTGCTGTGAGATACATGAATGAAATATGTGTGAAAGGGAAAGGACACGAATGGTGAGTTGGTCTGCGGTTATTTACATGCTATTGTTTCCTTTCTTCTTCAATGTGTGGCGTGTATGTGCGGGTACATTTGTGTTGTGTTATGTGCTTAAACAATAGAAGGATTAACTGACACTGTGGAAATGGATGGATTATTCTTGCAAATTTACTCTACCTGACACTGTTAGAAAAATTATATGGGTTGGAAACTATTTCTTTTAAGATTAAAATCATTTCTTGGGCAAATTAAATCTACTTTGGCGTTGGCGCCAACAATTCCTCAATCGCGATTTTTCACTTCTACCGCCGGCGTGCCATCCGAGCAACGATGCTATGGGAAGGACTTTCAAAATTAAATGTTATTGTATTTATCGATTTATTCGGCGACGTGCAATTTTAAATAGATCAGGGAAACATAATCGTTGCCTTCCGAGCTACGACGCTATGAGAAGGACTTATCAATTCCTCAATCGCGATTTTTCACTTCTACCGCCGTCGTGCCATCCGAGCAACGATGCTATGGGAAGGGCTTCCAAAACTAAATGAAAGTGAATATACACACGACGACGTGAATCCCTTTTTCAATGAAATCCAGAAATCTCCACCACTTTCTCGCGGATTCTCGCGCGCGACTTCACACACCGATCCCCCCGACGAACACCACACGACTAATGGCCCAACTTCCAAGGCCTTGACGCGAACTTCTTTTCAATGATTCCAGAATCTTCCACCACTTTCTCGCGGATTCTCGCGCGCGACGTCATACACCGATCCCCCCGACGAACACCACACGACTAATGGCCCAACTTCCAAGGCCTTGACGCGAACTTCTTTTCAATGATTCCAGAATCTTCCACCACTTTCTCGCGGATTCTCGCGCGCGACGTCATACACCGATCCCCCCGACGAACACCACACGACTCATAACTGTTTTACATTGTAATCAAGATAAAAAGTTGCTTTTATTTTTTTTTTTAATTCGGATTTTTAAGGATAAGGATGTCGATAATAAAAACAAAAAAAAATGCTTTTTTTTCTTTGGCCAATGCTATTCTAATTAAACACTTTTTCATCAACTGTGAGTTTGATTTCAACAGAATAATTTCTGTAGTTTAAACACTACTATCAAATATTCTTTTTTAAATTCCTTACAAAGCTAATTTATCCAATAAAATATTCAAGGGCCTTCAAAAGCGTGGGAAAAACCTGTGAAAATATTAATTAAAATATTTTAAAACATTTTGTTAAGGGATTACATACATGTAAATCGGCAAAAATGTCAGAGGTTGGTATGAACACACACTTACATTTTTTGTAAATCTGTTTTTAGTGCATTAAAGTATACATTTTCAACTTTTAACAAAACAAATTTGGAGACATTTGGTTGTATCATTGCCGAGATAAAGCTATTTGAAGTAAGCAGTTTCAAAAAACGGGTGCCACAATATCTCAACACTGCTTTGACCAAATCGGCTCAAAATTTTGGCGAAGACTTGCTAAACTGGTTCCGTGTGCATGACAAAGGCCGATTTTCAAAAAGTTTATTTTAAAAAAAGTTAAAAATATTTTTATGTTTTTCATATTAAAAATCGTCAGTTTTTGATTTTTGTATTTTTTTAAAAAGCAAAATTTAAAAATCGGGCTTCGTTATGCACACGGAATATGTCTTGAGAGTCTTCATCCCAAATTTCAGCGTATTCGGTCCATACCATCTCGAGATATCGTGGCACCCGTAAATCAACTCTGTGTTTCGAGAAAAACGCTCACAAAGTTTGACAGTTCGCTTTGCGCACGGCAAAAATTTAAACTTAAATCGCTTGTTACTCAGTTGAATCATGAAATATCTTCATGGAACTTTCAGGAGTGATTTGAAATCATCTTTTTAGTGGAATTTACAATTTTGCCTTAATATGAAATTTTGAGATTTTCTACATGTATGTAACCCCTTAAGTCTGAATCGGCTAAGTGTACGATTTTTTGCTAAGCAAGAGATGGTAGTCTTAATTTATAACTTGGTTTTAATGAATTATAATGCTGTTGAAAATATTTGCAATACAGTATTATTGCATTCTAAAAATTAAAATAGCTTTCTTTAACGAAATATTTTCTACATCGATTTTACATAGCACGATAGTTGAATCAAGATAATTTTAATGGGAAATATCCGATGAAAACTCATTTAAATTATCCAAGAAAATTAAATTTTTTCAACCCATTTTTTTCAGACTTACAAACAAGTTCAACAAAATATGTTTTTTCAAAAGTTCATATTTTTCTTAATTTGCGAAATGAGTTTTAAACGAAACACACACAGCAAATAAAGTAGTAATCCAGCTGCGTGTAAAAGGCCTGGGTGTAAAATAAATTTTGCATTATTAGGTGATGTGCACGCTTTTGCATGCGATTTTACCATCGGATTTTTTGGTGTGTAATTTTGTATACATTAATTCATTAGCTAAAGTGAATTTTCACGATTTCGCACAAAAACAGAAATAGAGTAAGGTGAGAAAGATTTCAGAAATTTTAATTTTTGATCAGTTTTACTTAAATGTAACCCCAAAAATTGGGAACTAAATATATACTATTCTGAGGAGCTAAAGATCTGGTAGCATTTTTTAATGATTATTGACAGATTGTTCTAAGCAGACCACCCCAATCCCACAAACTTCGAATTCATTCGTCGAGAAGGCGGAGGTTCCAACTTTTTTTTCTCTTTCTCTCTTTCTCCCGCCAATCCCAACCGCTCCGATTTCGAGCTGCCCTCTGGCGGAACAATTTACGACAAAAATGTTTACCTTTCATAACATATTCATCGCAGGTATGGACCGGCAGTAAAACACGGACAATCTCTCGCTAATAGCGCGGTCCCAGCCCTGCCCGATGACCGCGTTACGTAACGAATCTCGCGCGGCGTTACCGGCCACAACTGGGGCGCAAAAAAGGGGTCAGGTGGGGCCGGGGTGTCAATGTTGATTATCCCCAAAGACAAACAGCACGCGTTCATGCGTAAAATTACGTCAAGTTGTTCAAAGACAACCGAGATCAGCACGATTATGTGTGGGGTGGGGTAGCGCCATGTAACGACCAGGGATCTAAATCAGCACGGCAAACATCGGCGAATCACGACCGAGTACTCCTTTCACTTTCATCAATAGCAAGGTCTAACTTCTGTTGGCTTTCACGGCTAGCTAGCTCAGAGGAAGCAATCGAAGCTTCGAACTTTGCTGTTTGTGGTACAATTTGATTTCTGATGAGATGGTGGAAATCAGAGCAACTTTTGGGGTAAAGTTGCAAGTTTTGTACATCGGTCTTGAGTCTTGACGTCATGACGTTTTGAGTCTGGAGTCTTGAATTAAGTATTTAGACTTCAGTCTTCAGTCCTCAGTCTTTAGTCTTCAGTCTTCAGTCTTCAGTCTTCAGTCTTCAGTCTTCAGTCTTCAGTCTTCAGTCTTCAGTCTTCAGTCTTCAGTCTTCAGTCTTCAGTCTTCAGTCTTCAGTCTTCAGTCTTCAGTCTTCAGTCTTCAGTCTTCAGTCTTCAGTCTTCAATCTTCAGTCTTCAGTCTTCAGTCTTCAGTCTTCAGTCTTCAGTCTTCAGTCTTCAGTCTTCAGTCTTCAGTCTTCAATCTTCAGTCTTCAGTCTTCAGTCTTCAGTCTTCAGTCTTCAGTCTTCAGTCTTCAGTCTTCAGTCTTCAGTCTTCAATCTTCAGTCTTCAGTCTTCAGTCTTCAGTCTTCAGTCTTCAGTCTTCAGTCTTCAGTCTTCAGTCTTCAGTCTTCAGTCTTCAGTCTTCAGTCTTCAGTCTTCAGTCTTCAGTCTTCAGTCTTCAGTCTTCAGTCTTCAGTCTTCAGTCTTCAGTCTTCAGTCTTCAGTCTTCAGTCTTCAGTCTTCAGTCTTCAGTCTTCAGTCTTCAGTCTTCAGTCTTCAGTCTTTCAGTGTTCAGTCTTCAGTCTTCAGTCTTCAGTCTTCAGTCTTCAGTCTTCAGTCTTCAGTCTTTCAGTGTTCAGTCTTCAGTCTTCAGTCTTCAGTCTTCAGTCTTCAGTCTTCAGTCTTCAGTCTTCAGTCTTCAGTCTTCAGTCTTCAGTCTTCAGTCTTCAGTCTTCAGTCTTCAGTCTTCAGTCTTCAGTCTTTAGTCTTTAGTCTTCAGTCTTTAGTCTTCAGTCTTCATTCTTCATTCTTCAGTCTTCAGTCTTCAGTCTTCAGTCTTCAGTCTTCAGTCTTCAGTCTTCAGTCTTCAGTCTTCAGTCTTCAGTCTTCAGTCTTCAGTCTTCAGTCTTCAGTCTTCAGTCTTCAGTCTTCAGTCTTCAGTCTTCAGTCTTCAGTCTTCAGTCTTCAGTCTTCAGTCTTCAGTCTTCAGTCTTCAGTCTTCAGTCTTCAGTCTTCAGTCTTCAGTCTTCAGTCATCAGTCTTCATTCTTCAGTCTTCAGTATTTTCGTTGTTCAGTGCAACAATTAGCAAATCACCCCAGCACAACAAAAAAGTGCAAACTGGTGCAACAATAGTTCACATCATTACGGAACCAAGGCGTATTGCTCTCTTCTGCTGAAAGGCGTATCGTGTGTTGCCAAACATCGCACTGGGGTTGGAGGGCTAAAAGTCAAACAAAAATTAACACATCATCGTCTTATTTGGCCGCTCATTTTACGGCTCGCATGCTCCCTTTTACGAGACGAGAAGGTTGCACAACCCAGGGGGGTGCGACCACCACGCTAGGCTTCAAACTCCCGGCCACACATCATGAGATCCCAAGGTAGCACGTCTCCCCTGCTGATTTTGGAGTAGAAGGGGCCTGTGTGGTCTGGGTCTTTTAGTTTTAGGGAGTTTTTGGCCAACAAAAAAAAGTTTAATTTAACAATTTTCAGAACTATTAGATCATTTAGAAGACAGAAATTAATTCAAATTACAAAAAAAACGAAAAAAATATAACCATCTCAGAAATTTTTCCATTATTCAGCGTTGCAACCGCATTCTTAATGAGTTGCCATGTTCCGTAACCGACATAACCGACTGCAGCAAACCGCCTTTTGCGGAAGCTCGTGCTCCCAAATTCAATTGCGAACCTTATGCAAACTTGCACTTCGAACCGTCATTGATTCTGTTTTTGACGTTACAAATTGGTTTAATAGCTGTATTTGTTTAAATATAACAGACTATTTACACACTAACATCGAAATGCCAACACATACCCTAGAACGTTGCACAATCGTTAGAAAAACCATGTTTCAGCCCTTCCCTTTGCTGGTGAATCCTAACGAAGAGGCGTACAGAACAACACGATTCATTACCCCCAGGAAGTGTGCTGGAAAACAGCGCGTATCAAGACTTCCTAAATGTCTTCGGGCTTTACGTAGAAACCGCCATAGTGCGAGAGCTGTAGACAACGGAACTTCACCTTTTCACACCGGTTTCGCGGAAAAGATCCTGGGTTTTATTGCCAGTTTGTACGACCCTCCCCCGGAAAAGCCGCTTTACAGACATTGTACCGGGTGATTGTATGCACTTTTAACCTTTGTATTTACAGGTGTTTTTTTTAAATAATTTAAAATTGTTTTTTTTTTTTTTTGGTTCAATTTCCATTAAGAGCAATCAAAAATCTGCTATAGATTTTCCCAAAACTTGTTAAATCTTCTTAAAAGGGAAACCATCAATCAAGGGTTAAGCGCACTTGGCTTTCCAACATGTTGCAGGCAACTTTTCGCCGCGATGATGTCGGGGCGCGCTGCCAACACACGACGTGACGACAAGCCACGTGTTCGCGCTGTACACTGAATTAAGGAGCTTGCGAGTGGTTCGCTGTGTGTGTATGTTTGCTCAAACCAATTTTGAACTATCAACATTTAGTTCTTTGAAGATTAAAACTTAACATGTTGTGCACGTGAAATTTCTCGCAACATGCAATTACTTGTGAGCTCAACCGAGCTAAGCTTTTGTTGTGATCCTTGAAGGTGGGTTCTGCGAAGAGTTAATTATGATTTCAAATGCAAGACGGTGAGCTTGTGTTCAGTTTTCTCTTTCTACGAAACGAATTGATTATGAACTGATTATGAAATGATGGTTTGATGATACAAAAGAACGTGTTCATATATTAATGAGAACAAAATATATAATTTGTTATATATTGTGTTGAAAAGTTCTTACCAATACAATAACGAAAGAAGCTTACCTGTAAATGAAAAAGATGAAAAGAACCGTTAATAAATGTAAAATAAAAATATGCACGTAGAATACGTTTCAAACCAAAAATATCCGTAATATTATTCCAATCAAAATGATAAAAAATTAGCTTTCGCAATCCAGTGATTTCTTATGTAGAAGGTTCTACTTTTACGAAAAAAGCCTAACTTAAAACTTTCATACAAGCTGAGCAATTCTCTGAGATTTCGGCATGCCCAAAGAAACCATTTTGCATCATTAGTTTGTCCATATAATTTTCCATACGAATTTGGCAGCTGTCCATACAAAAATGATATAGGAAAATTCAAAAATCTGTATCTTTTTAACAGTGTTGGTATTATCGCGCTCTCGCGAGAAAATTTTCTCTCTCTCGAGTTCTCGCCGCGAGTCTCGAGCTGCCGAGAGAAACTCACCGATTGCCCGTGCTCTCCTCTGCTCGCGAACGGGCTTTCTCGCGAGCCAGAATTGCCCGTTCGCGAGAAGTTTAACGTGTTAGAAACGAACAAAAAACAACACAGCGATTGAAGTTACACCTCTATACCATCGCCTGGTTCGTATTCATAAGCCTGATAAACAAATTGCTAGCTTGGGGCGAACGGCTAGCACGAGGCGCTCGCGAGCACTCGCGGCGAGAGCGAGAACGCGAACGAAAATGCGAGCGCGAGCGAGAAGAGAAAAGTACTACAAGTTCTCTCCCTCGTTCGCGAGCGAGAAATGCTTTCCTTCTTCTCGCTCGAATTCCAACAATGCTTTTTAAGGATTTTTTTGATCGATTTGGTGTCTTCCGCATAGCTGTAGGTATGGATAAGGACTACACTGAAAAAAAAATGATACACGGTTTGTAGCTAAAACTTGATATGCAAAAAATCACTAATTTTAATTTTTTTATATGTTTTTGGGGACATCAAATGCCACCTTTTCAGAAATTTCCAGAATGTGAGATAACGTTTTGATTCGAAATCCGAACACTTAGTAGCATATCATTTTTGCTTAAGCTGGCAAAAAAATCATGTAATAAGTTGGAAATGTAGAAATATCATCAGGATGTCACGGTTACTTTTAAGAGAATTGATGCAAAAAATGTCCTTTCTAACAATTTTTCATGAGCATTTGAAAATTAAAATGACTTGTTTTGCCTCGAATCCCAGACACTGATAAAGGCTGATTCGAAATCCGGACACTTTTGCTTCGAATTCCGGACACTCGATTTTTCTAATGAATCGCACAAATTTTTACTGAAATTTTAGCGAATTCTTTAGGTCTCAAACGAGTTGTTAACATTAAAACAATCGATATTTTATATAAAAAATGCCAGAATTTAAGTAAATCAAAACCATAAATTTCTGCTTTGCCTTCCCGGTGCTTCGTACGCGTATGAAATATTTCAAGTGAAATGTTTCGCATTTTTGAAAAACTTATAATTTTATTTTATTGTTTTGACATTAACTACAGCTTGAACGCTAAAAAAAACCTAAAATGAAAGTTGATGTTAGAATTCATCACATAACACAATTTTGACAATCATGATGCGAACTTATATCCAAATAATTGATAACACAAGATAAAGTGTCCGGGATCCGAAGCGTCCGGGAATTCGAATCATGACGTTAGTGCAGCGCCAGTACAATAGCCCTCAGATTTTGATGTTTCGAATTAAATATGAAACTCTCAACATCTGATGAGTAGTTAAACGCCCAAGGTTAATGCTCCAAACTGCTCATCAGTGAAAATTAAATTTTCATTAATGTGCGTCATCACTTTATTGAGAATTACTCTTTCGAATAATTTACTGAAAGATGAAAGCAAACCGAGCCGAAAGCTTGAAGCTTGAGCAGGATTTTTATCCAGTTTCAAAATCGGCATTTTTCTACTGAAAATTACTGGGAAAATATGCTTCTTTCAATTACGAAACTTTCAGTACCCAAAAAAGTATACGTCAAGTCTCAAATTCTTAATGTTATCGCGGTTTCAGTGAAAAAAAGAAGATTTTTCCCATTTTCCTCGTTTTTACGTTTTTTAAACCAAAAAACAACAAATATTTAATTTACAATAAACTGTGCAGCTTATTCGAATAAAACCCACACACATAAAGGGCATTCAACTCAGTTAATTGAGTATTGATAGAGACAGCCACAAAACCACAACTAAATAAATCACATAAATTGCAGTGAAATTAATTTTAACTTTTTCATACAAACTGGCAATGGCATCCACACACACACACACATACCGCACCGTTTATACAAATGTCTAATTTATTCCTGCACTGAGAAAAAAAAAGCACCGTCACCTCTCTCCATAAAGTGTTGCAGTACTTCCCAGCGAAACCGCTTTACATCGGCCCCAGTGCGCGCGCCCGGCTATTTATTTAGTGGTGGTTGCCACTTTTTTAGCCATTCTCCACTAACTCTGGGTTTGCACCAGCCAGCCTGCAGCCAGCAGAAGAAGAAATACGTTTTATGTTAATTCATAAAACTATCACGTTGTATTTTATTTGCGTTTATATTCATTCGTGTTCGTTTTGCGATGCGGTTTTTTGAATTTTCATTTGGGAGGAGGAAAAGAGCTGAACGGCGAAGGGGTTGTGTCTGGATTCGGGAAGAGATGCACAGTTTTTGTGTGTTTGTGATTTTTGTCATTGCTTGTGCCGTTACTTTAGTGTGCATTTGCAGAATTAAGTCAAAAGTCTCTTTTTGGGAGTATGTTCCACCTTCCTCTTTGTACAGGACATTTTTCAATTCATAAATATAATTCATTTGAATGCTAGGTGAATGCAAATTGCAAGTCTTTCTTAATTCAGTTTAACTTCAAAATAGCACTGATTTCTCTTACCTAACTTTCATTCTTGGATGATTCTCTGATAATTGAAAATATTTGCTTAGTTTGTTCAGTAATTGTTGGTAAGATGTTGGTTACAGATTTTGAGAATTTCACGATTTTTGCTGATTTGGTTGGAGATGGAATGGATTTCGCGGGCTTTAAAAAGTATTTTTTTTGCATCCAGCCTGATGGCACCGCGACAATCACGTTGGCTGGACCATGGCTCCCAGTTTTTAGGCACTTTTTACCCTTCCGATGCATAATATAGGATAAAAATGCCAGCAAATGTGCAAAAGAAAAATAAATGTTGTGTAAAACTATTTAGCAATGAATTGTTTTATGAATAGTTGGGTAATTCTCCGCCAACTCACACAGCAGTTGCCCCGACCCCTCTTCGATTTGCGTGAAACTTTGTCTTAAGGGGTAGCTTTTGTCCCTGATCACGAATCCGAGGTCCATTTTTTGATATCTCGTGACGGAGGGGCGGTACGACCCCTTCCATTTTTGAACATGTGAAAAAAGAGGTGTTTTCAATAATTTGCAGCCTGAAACGGTGATGAGATAGAAATTTGGTGTCAAAGGGACTTTTGTGTAAAACTAGACGCCCGATTTGATGGCGTACTCAGAATTCCGAAAAAACGTATTTTTCATCGAAAAAAACACTAAAAAAGTTTTAAAAATTCTCCCATTTTCCGTTACTTGACTGTAAAAAATTTTGGAACATGTCATTTTATGGGAAATTTAATGTACTTTTCGAATCTACATTGTCCCAGAAGGGTCATTTTTTCATTTAGAACAAAATTTTTCATTTTAAAATTTCGTGTTTTTTCTAACTTTGCAGGGTTATTTTTTAGAGTGTAACAATGTTCTACAAAGTTGTAGAGCAGACAATTACAAAATTTTTGATATATAGACATATAAACATCACGAGTTATCGCGATTTTACGAAAAAAAGTTTTGAAAAAGTTGGTCGTCATCTATCATGGCCATTCATGGTCACCCGCGACAGACACCGACGACGAAACAAAGAGAAACGCAAAAAGTAACTTTTTCAAAACTTTTTTTCGTAAAATCGCGATAACTCGTGATGTTTATAAGCAAACTCCTTATGTCTATATATCAAAATTTTTGTAATTGTCTGCTCTACAACTTTGTAGAACACTCTAAAAAATAACCCTGCAAAGTAGAAAAAACACGAAATTTTAAAATGAAAAATTTTGTTCTAAATGAAAAAATGACCCTTCTGGGACAATGTTTACAGTCAAGTAACGGAAAATGGGAGAATTTTTAAAACTTTTTTAGTGTTTTTTTTCGATGAAAAATACGTTTTTTCGGAATTCTGAGTACGCCATCAAATCGGGCGTCTAATTTTACACAAAAGTCCCTTTGACACCAAATTTCTATCTCATCACCGTTTCAGGCTGCAAATTATTGAAAAACACCTCTTTTTTCACATGTTCAAAAATGGAAGGGCTCGTACCGCCCCTCCGTCACGAGATATCAAAAAACGGACCTCGGATTCGTGATCAGGGACAAAAGCTACCCCTTAGGACAAAGTTTCACGCAAATCGAAGAGGGGTCGGGGCAACTTTTCCCGATTTCGTGTGAGTTGGTAGAGAATTACCCAGTTTTGAATATGTTTTGTAGAACAAAATATAAAAAAAGTCATACGGACGTTCACCCTATTTGGACTGTCATGAGCAAGGTACCGTAAAATGGAGTGACTTTCATAGGTTTGCGATTTTTCCGCAAAATGAAGAGTACAATTGAAATACGTAAGGAATGGTCAGTATGATACCGTGTTAGAGAAGTGACTTACTTTTTGCGTTTCTCTTTGTTTCGAAGTCCGTGTCTGTCGCGGGTGACCATGAACGGCTATGATCGATGACGACCAACTTTTTCAAAACTTTTTTTCGTAAAATCGCAATAACTCGTGATGTTTATAAGCAAACTCCTTATGTCTATACATCCAAATTTTTGTAATTGTCTGCTCTACAACTTTGTAGAACATTGCTACACTCTAAAAAATAACCCTGCAAAGTTAGAAAAAACACGAAATTTTGAAATGAAAATTTTTGTTCTAAATGAAAAAATGACCCTTCTGGGACAATGTAGATTCGAAAAGTACATTAAATTTCCCATAAAATGACATGTTCCAAATTTTTTTACAGTCGAGTAACGGAGAATGGGAGAATTTTTAAAACTTTTTTAGTGTTTTTTTCGATGAAAAATACGTTTTTTCGGAATTCTGAGTACGCCATCAAATTGGGCGTCTAATTTTACATAAAAGTCCTTTTGGCATAAAATTTCTATCTCATCACCGTTTCAGGCTGCGAATTATTGAAAAACACCTCTTTTTTCGCATGTTCAAAAATGGAAGGGCTCGTACCGCCCCTCCGTCACGAGATATCAAAAAACGGACCTCGGATTCGTGATCAGGGACAAAAGCTACCCCTAAGGACAAAGTTTCACGCAAATCGAAGAGGGGTCGGGGCAACTGCTGTGTGAGTTGGCGGAGAATTGTATTTAACGTACAATAAAGTTTGAACATCTTAAATAACAAGAAAAACTATGACTATCAAAGCCACCCCGGTTTACGGTACACTTTTTGACATGCTTGCATCATTTTTTTGAGCAGGTTGTGAGAATTCTTCAGTTAACTGGAATAATTTCTAAATATTGTTTTTGAAAATTATACACTTTTAAAAACTTTTTCGAATACGACATTTTAAATAAATTTATGCTGCAAAAAGGGCATTTTTTTTTGCAAGGTCAAAAAAATAAGTTAGATGTTCAAAAATCTGCAATTTAGACTAAATGAATCATTTACATTTTTTAATTGTTTTAATGTAATCTCTAAATATGCTACAGGAACTTAATATTTTCCCAAGCATCTTAAATTAAAAAAAAATAAAGAAGTCGAAGAAGACATTTTGTGTCATTGGTTCACCCATACAAGGCTCAATACAATTTTGGCAGCTGTTAATCCAAAAATGGTACGTAAATATTCGATAATCTGTAACTTATGAAGGAAATTTCTGGTCGATTCGGTATCTCTGACAAAGTTGTAGATATTGACATTTCAGAAAAAAGACTTGCACTTTTTTTTGCCGATTTTCAAATTAGGTGTTTTTGTCACAAAAAATCATGTTCAAAAATCCGATTTTATTTATTTTCTTGTATTTTATTATATATAAAAGGAAACAAATAAATGGAACTTTTGAGTCATATAGAAGTATGGACATTTTCTAAACATTTTGGAAAAAAAATATTGTCAAGAATGGACAATCATGGACACTATTATCAAAAATCGAAAATAGGGAATTAGCTTTATCTTAAAAACACCTTTTTATCAAAAAATCTCTAAACTACCCAAACATTCCATTTGCTGGTGTTCGCTAAATCATATATGATATTTTCAGGATTAGCTGTTTGAAATTTTTAAATTTCGATGTTTTTTTGAATAACTTTGCTAGAACCTATCGTTTCAAAATTACTTGATTGATCAACGTCATATTTGAACCACTCAAACTGGCACTCAATACGGCGCACATCTCTTTAAAAATAGATTTTTATTATCTATACTTTTGACCAGATAAAAGATTTGAAAAAGTTTCCAGAAAAAGGCGTTAAAAACATGTTTTTTGCAATAATTGACTTTGAGATTCTTTTCTATTCTCAACAACTTCACACAATATTGTTTTGGGTGTCTCGAGTGACCAGGCTCATATTTGCGATATAAGCTCAGCAGGGAACTCATGAATTGACCAATCAATTTTGAATTAAAGGCTCTGCGTTTCATGTAGTTTTGTTTGTTTCACACAAGTCTATTACACAACCTCTTTAAAATTGTTACTTTTCCAGTGTAGTATAGTAAATTTAATTGAATGGACACAGAAATGATAATTATTTCCCCTGTCTTCACATTCCAGAAATTAAATAAACCCTTGATTTTGAAACACTTTGATTGATACAATGTTTCACACCAATCTCAACAGCACCAATCCCTGCAGTTAATTAATTTCAACCAAAACAAGCCTACGTCGCAAAAAAAAACACCAGAATAAATTACCTCCGGTGAAGCCTGGTGATCAAGGTCCGACGCGAAATAATTTTCCTCGTAATCGAACCAGAAATAATTCAACCTTCATAGTTAGTACCGCGGTGGCATAATCAAATTTCAAACACCCATCGCTCATCATCGTCAGCTAAAATGCTGAAATCAAATTTCAACCTAAAAACAACCCCGTTACACGGAAGCCTTCCAAAAGTGTGTGTGCTGGTGGAAATGTTGTCCTCTCTCCCCTTAGCGAGAATTATAATGTTGCAAAATAAGTACCACGTATGAATTTATGCAGCAAACAGGGCACCCACAGTTGAGCTGCAACGAATGTCGTGCAAAAATGGCACTCGAGTTTTAAAACAGATTTTGTTCTTCTTACATTCACAAACGACGACGTGCCACCCGAGCAACGCTGCTAAGGGGTGGACTCGTACACCACATAGAGAAAAAACTACAACAAATTTGCTCAGTGTGTTTCAGTTTCGGGATATGATGACTTTTCAAGGAGCTGAGGTCGGGGGGTCATCGCAAATTTATGGCGTATTTGTTTAGTGGCCAAAATTTGCTGCTGCTGTGAATATTAATTTTCGAAACGAGGCGTGTGTTTACACGCGAAATGCCGCAGCGTGGAAACTCGCCTCCGTGGGTGGACGACGAATCCTACCCCGTGTACGATGCAGTTCGAAATTCAATTTGGTGATCACTTTTTGGGGTTTCGGTGCAAAATTTGCCCTTTTGGCCGTTGATGGAGCGCCACCACTTTGAGGGTGAAATAATATTTAAATTTCAGCCACAAGGCGATTACATGCAGTGCATAAAACTGTTCCGGAGTGTTACCTCATATAAATAATATGCGAGACGAACTTTTATTGCGGAATTGTTATGAAATTAGGTTTATGACGCGTACTAAATGTCACGTTTATGTTTTCCGACAGTAGCACAAACATTGTGTTGTTTCGCAACACATTTCTGTGACAAACGGTTGGTAATAAAACAATTATGCAACGATAGTGGAAGGATGGATACTTTAAAAAAAAGGATTCATGATAAAAATAATTCCGCTAGCATAATAGTTATTGACGGGTAATTTCATCAATTGCTGCATAAACATATTTATTTATTACTATATCAATTTAAAAATAACCAATCAAAAATCTATCGGTACCGTAAACCAGGGTGACTTTAAAAAAACCCTTATTTATGACCAACGGAGGACCGTTGATAAGGTTGTTTGTTATATAAAATTTGAATAAAATCTTATTTCAATGTTTGTTTGTTAATTTTTTAAAGCTTTTAACATGAGAAAACAAAAAAAGTGTTTAATTTCGAGCACCTCAGCCAGAATATTCAAGCAATATGGCCCCAGAAGCTAGCCTGTAGTTTTGAGATCTGTTGGTTAAGGTTTAGTGCTTCCACCATTGACCTGAATTTAGTATGGAACTTCTAAAAATTTATTATGGGGAATTTTCACTTTTTACCTCTTCTTAGAGAAAGTTTCCCAAAACCCTATCGTTTTTTTCCAATTCTTAAGTTTTTTTTTGTTTTTGATCCGGGGAACAACTTTATAGTGAGCAATTCTCTCAGATTTCGATCATTCATTTTTTTGTATTTTTTATTCCGACTGAAACTTTTTTGGTGCCTTCGGTATGCCCAATGAAGCCGTTTTGCATTATTAGTTTGCCCATATAATTTTCCATACAAATTTGGCAGCTGTTCTTACAAAAATGATGTTTAAAAATTCAAAAATCTGTATCTTTTAAAGAAATTTTTTTTATCCATTTGGTGTCTTCGGCAAAGTTATAGGTATGGATAAAGACTACACTGAAAAAAAAATAATTTGTAAAAATTGAGATTTTTAGTTTAACATTTTGTCACTAAAACTTTAATTGCAAAAAACACTATTTTTATTTTTTTGCTATCTTTTAGGGGACATCAAATGCCAACTTTTCAAAAATTTCCAGGTTGTGCAAAAAATCTTTGACCGAGTTATGTATTTTTGAATCAATACTGTTTTTTTCAAAAAATCGAAATATTGGTCTTAAAAATATTTCAACTTCATTTTTCGACGAAAATCATACTTTCAATAAAAAAAACACTCGTGAAATTTGAATATATTGCACCTTTTCAAGTCGTAGCCATTTTTAGGCAACTTTTTTGAAAACATTCGCAGTATTTAATTTTTTTTAAATTAGTGCACATGTTTGCCCACCTACGATTTTTTTTTTTTTTGAAGATTCTCCATATTATGCTTTTTTGAACTCCGGTGATACGACCCTTAGTTGTTGAGATATTGCCATGGAAAGGTTTGAAAACAGGAAAATTGATGTTTTCTAAGTCTCACCCAAACAACCAACCATTTTCTAATGTCGATATCTTAGCAACCAATGGTCCGATTTACAAGGTTAAAATATGAAACATTCGTGAAATTTTCAGATCATTTGAAGACTAACATTTCAAAAGGGGGTAATATTGAATGTTTGGCCCTTTTGAAATGTTAGTCTTGATTTAATAATTTTGAAAATATTGTTTTCAAAAAGATCGGAAAATTTCCCGAATGTTTAATATTTTAACATTGCAAATCGAACCATTAGTTGCTGAGATATCGACATTAGAAAATGGTTGGTTGTTTGGGTGAGACTTAGAAAACATCAATTTTCCTGTTTTCAAACCTTTCCATGGCAATATCTCAACAACTAAGGGTCGTATCAGCAAAGTTCTGAAAAGAAAAACATAGAGAATTTCCAAAAATATTTTTGTCAATAGCCAATGTCAATTGTCTACTTCAGAAAATGTTGATTTTTGGGTCATATATGACCCATCAGGCCCGAAAGGGTTAAAATGGCTTTAACTTGAAAACGGTGCACTTTATAAAAAATTCACCGAAATACTTTTTGATGCAATTTCGCTTTACATCGACAAATGAAATTGAATTTTTTTTTGCGACCAATCAAAACTCGATCAAAGATTTTTTGCACAACCTGGAAATTTCTGAAAAGTTGGCATTTGATGTCCTCTAAAACATATCAGAAAATTAAAAATAGTGTTTTTTTTTGCAAATCATGTTTTAGTGTCAAAAAGTGAAATTAAAAATCACCATTTTTTAACGTGTATCATTTTTTTTTTCAGTGCATTCCTTATTCATACCTACACACGGAGAAAAAAGAGTTCCCAAAATCGTGAACAAGCGTTCATGAAAATGGGAACCACGAACAAAGTGTTCAAATTTCATGGTACGTTTTTCAAAATCGTACCATGGAATTTGAACACTTTGTTCGAGGTTCTCATTTTCATGAACGCTTGTTCACGATTTTGGGAACTCTTTTTTCTCCGTGCAACTTACAAGACACCAGATCGATCAAAAAATTCCTTCAAAAGGTACAGATTTTCATATATCATTTTTGTATGGATAGCTGCCATATTTGTATGGAAAATGATATGGACAAACTAATGGCTTCTTTGGGCATACCATAAAAGTTTCAGCCGGAATAAAAAATACAAAAATTAAAAAAAAAGGCCGATTTCGTAGAGCCTTGCTCAGTACGTCGCAAAAAGCTTGGAATTAATCCCGGCTTTATACAGAAAATGTTGGAGTACACTCATCCCTCATATTCGGAACAGTTTACAGATCGGCCAATGTACAATAAATCATATAAAATCGATAATTGAACATAATGATTTGCTTTTACCTTCATGTGAAAGCTTTTCTTGCGATCTTTCGATTGATGTATAAACCGGCTGTACATTTTTACGTTTTATATCAAGTTTTCAAAGAAAAACATTGACCCATGAAATCCACAAATTCGGAACACTTTTTTCTTACGATGTAAACAAACTTTTGATTCTCTCCAGGAGTACATATTTTTTACAAAATAATGACTTTGCACTCTGAAACCAATAGAACTCATGGTTAGTGATGTTTTATGAATGGTCTGATAACTTTTTTGTGAAAATATCAGTTAAATTCAGGTGTTTCACAATTGTGGGGGACACAATAACATCCCACAATCATGGAACGGGCAATTTGGAGGCAGTATTTTGCTGCTCTGGATAAAATAGTCTTGAAATGTAGTTTTTGTTTGAAAAGTATTACTTTTACTGGTGAAATAGCAAGAGAATGTCCAAATAAAGGCCTTAAAAATAGCAGGGTCGGCAGAAAAGTTGCATTTTGCATTCTATTGACAAATTACCACAAAAGTGTTCCGAATTTGTGGGTGTTCCGAATATGTGGGATGACTGTACGAAAAAAAAATTAGGACGACCTCTAAAAATTTACCTTTATCTTTCCGGGATTTATTACTAGTTCTTTGCGCGGTTATATAAAGTTGTTCCCCGGATCAAAACCTATAACAAATCTCTTATTTGAAAAAATGTCTTCAAGTATAGAAAAACATTCTCAAAAAAGAGTTAGAAAGTGAAAAATAAATAAATTAACTTTATTGAAATTAAACCATAACTTCAGGTCAACAACTGAAACAACTAAATCTTAACCAAAGGCGCTCAAACTTTTAAGCTTGATTCTGGGGTCATGGTGCTAGGCAATTTCGATTGAGGTGCTCGAAATTAAACACTTTTGCCTTTTGCATGCATCATTTTTTTCATGGCCACGCTAATTGGCATGGAGAGTGCCTAGGACAATCTTGATCTAAATCAGCGATTCTCAATGGAGGTACCGGGCCTACTTGATTTACATGGCAGGGGGTACCGGCCTAGAAGAAGGTTGAGAATCGCTGATCTAAATGATTGTTCATGACAAACAAAATTCCATCACAATATGAATACACTTATTATTCATCATCACAATCATAATTTTCAAAGATTTTTTTCAAAAATATTAAGAAAATTTTACGAAAGTAGTGCGTCTTTTCGATAAGCCCAGACCAAAATGTGTATCATTATTTTCCGATTTCGGGAAAACCGGGACAAAATATTTAAAAAAAAAGTTATCGAAAAATCCCGAGAACTCTGTCCCGGGAAATCCCAACATGGACGCACTTTTAACCACTTATTTTTCAATACAAATCATAATGCAAGGTTTTCGATTAAACATAGGAATTGAAATGAAAACTAAATTACCATCTCAACTTTAAACCCTAACAGTGATTAACACTTCTGTGTCGATTCCCAGACTAAGGAAAATTAAATTTAAGAAATTCAAACCACCCCTTCAATAGCAGTCAAGACATTCTCGAAGGCAAATGTGAGTATACATAATTCAATCCATTTTTCAAATATTCATCAAAGCCAACTCCTTCTCTCTACACTCTACAGCTGCTCTAGCCTTGCCAGCTACGAGGGAAGGAAAATCTTGTCCAAAACGCAAGAAGACCACTTAGCCACCGCCCCCACTTGGCACCACGATCAGCTCGCCGAGAGCTTCAGTATCGCTACCCGGCATTAAATTTTCATTTAGACTACCTAAGCCAACTGGAAGGGCGGAAGGATTATGAATTTAATTTGCCTCCATGAAGCGGCCGAGCCAGCTCAGATAATACAATGTGGGTGGGGAGGGGGGTGTCTTAAATTGTGGGCTTAAGGAGGTTGAAAGTGTCACAAGAATTTGCTTTTCTGTGCTTTTCACCGTGGAATGAACGCCTAAGTGGGAGCTGTGTTTCCGGTGGTGTCGATAATTGCGTTTGATGATTGCGATTAATGTTTTGTTAATTAAAACATTCAAAGCCAATGCAGAAAGATCATTCAACTTCACACGGTGTGATTGGCAACTTTGTTAACACGTGATACCTGATTCTCGTTTGATGGCTCATAATTAATCGCACACACACACACACACCTGAAATCCATTCATAAACAACTGAATGACTAATTGTGTACTTAATTAGTGATGTTACTGGCTCTGACTCAATTGGCGTCCATTCCGTTTGCTATTATGTATTATGCGCTGCTCGCATTTATGTGAGAGGTGTGAAATGCACCGAATGAGTTTCAATAGCTATTGTGTATGAGGGAATGCCATGCAAGTTGCGATACATCACTATTCATGTCCATTAATGCGAGGATTTAATGATGAGGCCAGCAAGAAATAGGGAAAGTGAATTCCAATCCCATAAAATTGTGAACCTCGTTATTATTCTATTGAACAATTTAACTGGAATTCGAAATCAACTTCAACATAAAAGCACCACATTTTTCTACTAAATTCCGTAAAACATTTTAAAAAAAAACGTTACTTAATCCACCGTAAGGTGGTTGGTGCCTTCCTCACATTCATATATTAAATACATTTAGTAAGAATATAATGACTCCGCTTTAACAAGTTTAACACGTTAAGCTTTATCACTCATTTCTTTAAATAGGGTTGTTGGAAATGTCTTTAAGTTACCCATCCAACGATAGTTCCGGATAACGTTTTCATCAAAATATCTGAGAACCGGCATCCAAAAATTGCAAAAATAACACTTAAGTGCTAATAACTTTTGATAGAGTTGTCAGATCTTCAACCTTTTTGGCTCGTTGGAAAGGTGCTTGACCGGACAACATTTCCAACAAAATACCTGAGATTCGACCTCCAAAAAGATTATAAATAACACTTAAGTGCTTATAGCTTTTGACAGGGTTGTCAGATCTTCAATGTTTTGGATTCGTTTGAAAAGTCTTTAAATGCATTTCTTAAAATATGTAACATGCCGGGGTTTCTTACAAAAACCACCTTTTTTACAATCTTGCGATCTTTAACCAAAATCGTTTTGTTATCATAACTTTTGAAGTACTTAACTAGACATCATGATTTATAGCAATTATGCGACCCGAAGACGGATCGAATGAGGCCACAACGGTCAAAATTCGTTCAGCCATGTTCGTTCGTTCGATCAATATCTCTGCTCACGCACATACATTTCGACGTCGTCGTGCTATCTTGTCGCACCCGCCATTTTGACGTTCCGAGAAAAACGCGTTTTAATGTTTGACCTTGAGTATTCAAAAACGAGAGCACGCAATGTAAACAATAACGAACACGTTTTGTTTGGCTGACCATTCTGTGCATTGTCCCAAAGTTTGGTTGAAGTTGGTTGCTGGAGTCCCGAGTTATAATTACAAATGTTTACGGTAGTCTAGCTTGTACGTGCGACAAACGCATCCTGACTTTCCTGGCCTGAAATCCCTTTGGCCTTTTGTCGCACTTACATCAATTTTCATGGAGTGACAAGATAGCACGACAAGATTGAAACTACTTTCATATGTAAAGTGACAAAAATGCACGGAGTTTTTTCGGTTTTTGTTGAATATCTCAGGATTGAAATCGAATTTTGGGGATCTGTGAAGGTCAAAAGGTGAGGCATTGTGAGCTGCACAAAATGGCGTTCTTAACTCAATTTGGCCCAAAATGCACATACGACAAGTTAGCACGATGGCGACGATTTGCTCATTTGCTTGATTCTGAGTCGATATGCCCAAGTAACATTTTTTTTCCAGGAGTTCTACAAGAGCTCTTCACGATAGCTACAGCATAGCAGTTTGGACCGCGGTAGGATAAAACTCTCTTCAAGTACTCTTCCAAGCTCCCGAAGAAGTTTTGAAGAGAATGTTATCCTACCGCGGTCCAAACTGCTATGCTGTAGCTATCTTGAAGAGCTCTTGTAGAACTCCTGGAAAATATAGTTACTTGGGTGTATACGTTAAGGTGGGTCTAGGACGTCAAATTAAGAGGTTTAATTTTTAAGTGATTTTATAGCCTTTCCTCAGTAAGGTGAGGAAGTCAAAAATCTCTGCAAAAACTAACAGAATGGCTTAAAAACAAACACAGTCCAGACTTGATCCAAAGGCCTTGGACAAATTTCACTACGGATAATCACGATTTTTTTTTCAAATTCTTTATGTGTCATTCCAAGTCAACTGGGTACAGTTTTGGACTGAACCTTCGCTGATTTGGCTAAAATTGTTAGCTTTGGACACTAATAACACAGACAAACAGAAATGGATTTGAATTTGGATGTAGTTCTCGGATCATCTACCCGGAATGGGATGGCGCTACAGTCAAGGCACAGTCAAACTGACTTTGTTTGTTTTGCCTGTGCGGTGTTCTTCGAGACCTACATCTAAACGACCCACATCTAGTCGAACACATAAATTTTTAGACTGATTAGGATCATTGGGTTGGAGTTGGTCGGGACTAGATTGACCTTGCTGAACCTTGGTTATTCTGAAGGTTGCCGTTATGCTGATAATGAGTAAAGCAGAAGATCGGCAATCTTCACGTCGGTAAATTGTTCCGGCAGCATTTTGTCCAATTTCGAATTTGATAAAGCAAATGGTCCTTTTCGTGGTCACAAAAAGCTAGTTGTGATTCCAACAGCTTGGTTCAAATTCCTATTCCGCAGATCGGGGCTACTGAGGCCCGACAACAGCAAGAATGTCATCATATTTCTAAAAAAAAAACTCGTCATCTTTAGCATTGGCCACACTGATTGAGCTAGTTGATGATTATTTTCCTACTTTGATGATTGATGCATTTTTATAAAATATGTGTTCAATGATTTACAACTGTTTGTCTGTGCTGATAACTTCGCCGAATTTTTTTTAAATATGTTGTCTTGAGGAAGTTGTTTCCAATTTAATGAAGATCTTAGTTCTGAGAGTTGGTAAGAATTGGATAGTTATTGCGCCTTCCACAGGTAAAACACTAAAACAATTGCTTTTCTGGGGAGTCAATCTTTGATTTTCGGGGGTAGGCCCGAGTAACCCCGGATTTGGACCAGCCTAATAAACGTTCTCTCAAGTTTGGTCAATATCGGTCCTGGTGAAGTCCAAATGTACCCAGTTTAATCCAAGATGGCTGCTAAAATGGCGGTGATGTAATATTGAAAAAAAAACTTTTGCTCATTCAATAGGCAATCAACCATCCAAATTTTACTTTAATTGGGTCACAGAAATGGAATTTGATGATTGAAGTAAGAAAATGAAACAAATACAAAAAAAAATGTTAGTCATGATTCCATTATCCGAAGTTCCATAAAAAAACTTCGGATAATCATGTTTAAAAATATAAAAATCATAAAAATCAAAAACATAACAATCTTCGGATAATCGAGTTTGGATCGTTTTCCATATCAAGTTTTTGTTTCGTAATATTGTTATTATGGCCACAGATAGGAAAAAAAAACAACTGGACAAGAAATGCTTATTAGAACTTTTGCAAACTATTTCAGAATTATTTACAATCGTCGATGTTTTGAAAATAAGACAGACTATTCTATGAAACTGGGGCGGTAAATGATGGAAATTGGTAATTTTCTACAAGTTTCTGTACAATTTCCCAAATAAAATTACGTAGTTAAAAGTAAATCTTTCCCTGTTCCTGATGGGAACACCCGTGAAAAGTATCGTGGCCACCATTTACAAAGCGGATTCAGTAACAGTTTATTAATCAACTTAATGTTCCCAAGTAACCATTTTAGTTTTACTGTAGTTTTGGAGAAGTTATGTAGAATTCCTGAGAAAATGTATGCGAGATGCCTTTTAGTCCCACATGCTGTGTTAAATAATTGTTAAATCAGCAATAAAATTAAATGGACTACTTTAGGAGGTTAGCCAGGGTAAAAATTAAGAGTATCATAAGACATTAAATTTTATTGTGTACCTAATAAATGCTTTATAAAGCTCTTCAATGCTCGAATAAAACTTTTTAGTTTTGAAAAGATTTTTGTAACAACCTGTAGGAACTCCTGAAAGTTATAACAAAGCACGAAGCATTTATGAATGTTCTCTCAAAGAGAACCAAAAGCATGTACAAAAAGGGAACAGCATGCTGATTTACTTGATTAAAGACAAATATTCTTATGCGAAATGGAATTCTAAAAGGCTTATGATAGTTGATTATTCATTTGATAATAACTTGCACTTGCATTTTTCCAATGAAATATACCGTTACAGTAGTGCCAAAAAAAATTACCGATCATTTTATTAAGATAGCTTGAAAAAATGGAACGCGCCTTTAAAATTATCACAAAAAAACTAAACTTTTATCGAAAAAAATCTTTTTCGACGGTTGTTGTGTGTGTGTATGTGTGTGTGTGTGTGTGTGTGTGTGTGTGTGTGTGCAACCAATCAAACGGGACCACGCGGTCGCTTCTTACAAATTGAGTTGTTTCCATGTATTTTAGATTTACATTCTATACATGCAAATAACTCGCATAGGCATTTGGATGGTGTTAGCTCTGCCGAGCTTCGGTGACCCATTTCTACGCAGGCTAGCCGTGCGCGAGGTACCTCAGCTTGAATCGACAAAGCCCCGCCCTAAACAACGTTTGCATCAATCGGATTCAAACGTTATTTAGCACTTCTGAACCCTTGTCAAATGGACAAAGACCCAGCGCGTATATAGTTTAGTGGTAACAGTGTTCTTAATTCCAGTCGCTCACCAAGCCGTGATGGCTTAGTGTTTTGTATTTTTGCTTAACAATCCAAAGGACGGGGGATCGAACCCCGACTCGAGCAACTTTGATTTTTCGTTCATATTCAAAGCTTCAATTTATATTTCCTAAAACTTTCTCATTGGGAGCAGATGGGAATCGAACCCAGAACCATTCGCTTACAATGCGAACAACGTAACCAGTCAGCTACGGCCGCTCCAAAATCTTTTTCGACGGTTGTTGCTCCAAAATTCAACATGGCTACAACTTTCAGCACCTCGATTTGTTTGGCAATATGGCGAAAATTTATAAATATTGAAATTCTTTTTTAAGTCTATTTCAAATTCAATGCTTCTTCAAAGACTCTTTCCCAAAACTCGCTAGGAATAACTTGATTTAAAAAGCATTTATTAGGGTTTAAAACAGGCTCACAATGCTTTATCGTTTTTAAAGACGTCTGTTCAGGTTGAAGGCTTTATTGAGAATGATCCTAAAGTTACAATGTTGGGACCTCAATAGCTTAGTCATAGCTTGCTAAGTCATAGACTACTTAAATCTTAGCTAAGCTAGTATATTACAACGTCTGTTCAGGTTGAAAGCTTTATTGAGAATGATCCTAAAGTTACAATGTTGGGACCTCAATAGCTTAGTCATAGCTTGCTAAGTCATAGACTACTTAAATCTTAGCTAAGCTAGTATATTACAACAATCGTGGTTTTACCCAAGATTAAATTGCACACGGCTGGGAACGTAGCGCATGCGGGCTTCATGAACTGCAAATAGATCGACTTGCACAACGGATTTGAATTTGGAAATAATTCAATAAAAACACATTTTTGTTAGTTTGCATGGGGTTTATTTATTATATAACAACTAAAAAAGCATAAACTCGGTCACTCAACACAGTTCAATGACCAAACTTTAAACAGCGAAGGTGGGTTGGACACTGCCTTAAAAAGCAGCTACTTTCACTATTTTTACCTTCTGTTGCTATTACAATCTTTAACTCCACCACAATATAGACTGCGCACCACAAACAATGATATTTTAAAACGATTATCACTCTCTTTTCAAATTAAACATAGGGTAGAGTAGTCATCAATGAGACACGGGGAACAATGATAAAATGGCTCTCACAAGTCGCACAAATGGCTCACAAGTTCAACCAATCAGGCTCATATTTGGGGGAAAGGTGTGTCTACTAGATACACGTCTGCCATATTAGTGGCTTTGGTTATGGACGCTCTCTTGAAAAGTTATTCATAAATGTTTGATTCTGGGGTGTAAAAGTAAATTATGGACAAAAAAACTTTTTCGCTCGTAGGCTGCCATTTACACCAAAACTAATATTTCTTAAAATTTCTTTCGACGTTCTTTAGGGATTAAGTTGGTCTACAATGTCCTTTCATTAGATTTGGCCAAAATTTAGAATATACTTATAAACCAGTGCTGTCTCATTGTTCCCCACTCATTTCAGCCCATGGGTAAAAATGAGACACTTTGATTGTTCTTCAATAAACTTTTCAAAATCGATGGAAATCTTTCAAAACATGAATTGAAAGTGATTTTTGGCATATTTATAGAGTTTAAACTTCATTTAACCAAAAATACAAAGTTATTTGGTATTAATATATGGATTTTACAAAATTTAAATACTTTTTAGTGTAACTTTTCTTATTAAAAGTTTCATGTTGGCATAATGCTCTAAAATATTCAAGGCAAGTCACCTGCAATGGAACAATACAAAAACATGATGTTATGCTAGAAAAATGTTGATTTTCGTAGAGTGTCTCATTGTTCCCCAGCTGTCTCATTGTTCCTGCCAAGTGCGTCTACAATGAGACAGTTGAATAACTCTGGCTGTAGATTTCGGATCGATCTCATATTTTTGTCAATGTTAGAACACATTAAAAGAATGATAATGCAACTAAAAGCTCATTAAAACATGCTGATGAAAAAATTAGAAAAATCGTTGAAAGTTGAAAACCAAAAGTGTCTCATTGATGACTACCCTACCCTACTAGTGAACAAAAAACCGCTGCAACCAGCACAAGCAAAACTGTAAATGACAGCGCGTAGCAATACAGATAATGAAATCTTGATAGTTTTGAACAAGGTAACTCTATGAATGAAAAGTTTTATCAACTACTTTTCGAAAACCATATGTATTTAAAGAAGTTCTAATCAAGACTGAAAGGCTTTGATAAAAGGGGCAGGACGAAGAACACTAAAACGAAAACAATTTTGTTAAAATGCCTCGTTTAGTAACGATAAATTGCAAAATAACATGATGTACATCCACTTTGACACAATAATGATAATGCACAGCACCAGTAAATGCAACAATTGCAAAGCAAAAGAATTTCTGGTTCAGTGAAATGTTCCGATTTCTCACAATTCTATCACAATTCAAACACGATAAAAAACCACCAATTAAAAAATATTTTATTATTATCAACACATAGTTATTAAGACATATGTAATTTTACAACTTTAACCGAAAATTCACTAGTTTGTAACGTGTTCCGTTATTTTGAATTATTATTTTTGAATATAAACTTAAAGTTTATTAAGAAATTAAAAAAATTGTTAATAAATAAATATAAAAAAAAAATTAAATAAATATCTAGATTGAGGCAACGCGCGTACCGGTATCAGACGAAGCGAGTGTATATTCACGACTCACGTTTCGTGGAATTTTATAGCAAATGGGATCTGTCACACTGAACGTTGGTGAGCCCGTCTCGGGTGCCGCCATATTCCGGGGACTCGGAACTTCGGAGGTTTCCTGGGTATGAGAGTTTCGGGTCTCGTTCTTTCTGCCAACGGAACGGCTGGTGATAAGAAGTGCGCGACGCGACTAGTGACTTTAACCTTTTGCCTTTGCCTTTTACCTTAATAGGTTAGTTGTACATAGTGCGAGTGTTCCTCCTAAAGATTTATTTAATTAAGTTTACTTTTTATTCCATTAGTGTTTCGTAAGTGAATTCTTGGATTTTTGCGTCCGCTTTCTTAAATACAGTTCACTTTAACATACAATAAGGTAACGTAGTTTATTTGAATTAAATATATAATGTGAAATTAACATGAGTTCGCGTTGGACAGCAGCGTCCAATAAGACGCTTTTTGTATGGGCTGGAAATTTTTGCTGCAATTGCGAAAGCCCACGCCGGGTTTCGTACGCCGTCCTGAGGGACGTTCCTCTACGTTTTGGATCAGCCTCTCGGCGCGTCTTCGCCGCCATTTTGGTGACTCTACATTCCGTGACCGTGTGACGCTCCGGCCCGCCATCTTGGCAGTCAAACGGAGTCGTGGAAGTCCGTCAATTCCCGTTGGCAGAAAACACACACCGGTCGCCAATTGCCGGTCGTGAAAAGGGTCCACCACGTTACAACCCCCGGACCCTTCCGAGAGCCGTACGTAGTCAAATTGTCGTACACCCCCGGGTCGGGAATCCTGTTGGTTTTAACTTAAAGCCTCCAATGGTGGGGTGTTCGTTTGCCTCCAGGACGAAGACCCAGTCCGGACAGCGCCCGACACTCCGTGTCCATCGCGCGTGAGCTGAGCTCGGCTCGCTCTTTATTGGCTCTGCGGAATTGTGCACTTGTGAAATCGGAAAGCTTCCCGTCCAGCCGCCCACACTCCGCAACTTTAGTTTCGGCCACGAGCGTCCACGTAGTCCTACGTCACCCAACGAGGGAGCTGGAACGCACCACGTGACCAGCGTCTACCTTCTCGGCGTCGTGCTCCACCGCACGGCCAATCAGCATCGAGCGTCGCTCGACGGCGGATTCCCGCCAAAGCAGAGGAACCAACTCGACACCTCCAGACTGCCAGCATCTACCAGAACATCGCATCAGCAGTTTTCGCCGGCCCTCGACGGCCGGGCGTCCTCGCGGCAGCATGTGCACCAACACCAACAAAACCCTGCGCAGGTATGTGAGAGACCCTTGAATCATGGCCATGTTTCCTCTCTCCCATTTCCCTTACCCACACAAACAATTGTCTAGCTCGAACTCTCGCGGTAGTTTTATGCTCCGGAAATGGAATCCCGCAAATACACAGTGAAACCATGATTTTGCGAACATGAATTTATTTTTCTTCCCCTCATGCGTTACCTTGAATAAATCTCTATGAACGTGCACTCTTGATAACCTTTTCGTTTTCGTTCTTTGAAATCATACCTTCCTTTCCCTAACTTTCCGTTGTCTGAAAGAACCAGAATCGAAGATCTCCGTGGTTCACTACCCGTTCAATTTGATAAGATCCCATTTTAGTTATTTTGGTAATTTCGTCTGCGTAAAAGCCGTATGCCGACTAACGACCCTGAGAGCTAATGTCGGGCAGCTAACACGACGGGTGGCCTCTTGTTTCGGCAAGAGTGGCGCATAAGCCACTGCGTTTAAAACAAAAATCTTCATAGCACGGTTAGGTCGGTTACATTGGCGCCCAACGCAAAAAGTTTTCCATAGAATTTGCTTTTGTTGGATGATATTTGAATAGAAAAAAAAAGTGCTCACTGTTTTTTTTTTAATTTTTTTTAGTTGTTTTTTTTTTTGAGACTGTACATATTTAAACAAGCTCGAAGTGTTATGAAATTTCTCTCAGTTTTTTTTATAGGTTGCTACATCACCACATTTATCAACGATATTTTTTTGTAGATATATATTTTTTTTAGTGGTTAAGTTTTTTTTTCATTTGTACATACTTTCTATTGAAAATGATATTTGAACATTTTTTGTAAATATAAGTTTTTTTTTTAAATTTACGTTATTTTCATACTGATATAACGAGTTAGGCGAATAGAAAGTTATAGTTTTAGTTAGTTTGAAAATGAAATCGTACATTTTTCCCTCCACATCAACTTTGAACGACGAAGAATTGAATTTTGAACTTAAATTACGTAATAAGCAAATTTATCCAAATGAAAAATTAGAACAAAAACAACTATTCGTCAAAAGATTGTTCACCGAAGACAGAGAGAAGAAAACAAAATACAAAGGAATTAATTTTTATGAAAATGAAAAACCAATTATCGTTAAAAACGTTGATGAAATTATTGAGAAATTGAACACTACATTTGATCGTCGTCTTCTGTCAAGGTTGCGACATTACCTAATTCGAGCCAATTATGCTTTAACAGCGTCTGAGTTTGACGAAACTGACAAAACATACCTAATCAAGGAAATTGAAGATGTTTTCACAAAATTTAAAAAGAAAATCAAATACAGCAGTGAGGATGAGGAACTGTTAGAATCAGAAGGAAACGAGAAGGATGGAAAGAATGATAAGAAGAAAGATGAACCTACTAACAAAGATGATAAGTTGGGAGTTTCCTCCAAACTGAATGCATCGCTTGATATAATTTTAAGCAAATTAAGTCTCGCTTCGGAAAGAATTACAGATTTTATCGAAGCGAGCCAATTAAAAAAGCTTAACAGAACGGGATATGATTGGTCAGATTATTCGAACAGTGAAGACGAAAGAGAAAGGGGAAGAAGAAACAGAGATTCCAGGGGTAATAAAAGCCATGGAGACTCTAAGCAACCCAGACTGGGAGAATATGATAGGTGGAGACGTGGTCGGAAAATTTTCAGGGACCGGAACCGGATCCGATACCGGGACCTAGCAGACAGAACTTTTCGAATCATGGTCGTGGTCTCGGCGGGACATCATTCCATAATGATCAAAGTCGGGGCAGAAAGGTGAACCGGGGAGGTAACCCGTCTCATAACGACAGACAGCAGGGCTACGATAGCTCAGATGACTACGGTTCAGGCAGCTCGAGTCGTGACGTCAGGCGACAACCCAGCAAGAACCGAGCGGTAAGCCGCCACCGGAACAACAGAGGGAGATCCCTTAGCAGTTCCGATGGTCACGCCGATCGAGATGGTCCACAAAGGCGACACAGGAGGCGTTCCGGAAATCGACACCGACGAGACACTTCCGACCGTAGTTCGAGTGCATCCAGACACAGGCGTGGGTACCGGAGATCGCGAGTTGAGAACTGGGACCTGATCTTCTCAGGTGACAACAGGTCAATTCAGGTAGAGGATTTTCTGTATCGAATCAAAAAGTTGGCCAAGCACGAGGACGTGTCACAAGGCGAGTTGCTTCGGAACATACATCACCGATTAAAGGGTGAAGCGTACGACTGGTGGTTCACGCGCGAGGAGAATTTCACCAGATGGTCTAGATTTGAAGACGAAATCCGTTTCAGGTACGGAAACCCGAACCGGGACAGGGAATTAGGGCTCAGATTAGGAGTTGAAACAGAAACGGGGAGAAAAGTTTGTTGCTTACGTAACAGAGGTCAAAAACTGAATCAATGTCTAGTTCGACCATTTTCTCCAGATACCTTATTTGAACTAATTTGGGAAAACATGAGGCCCCATTATCGTTCGCGCCTTTCAACAATTACTGTTGAAGATTTGGAACATTTGATTGAATTAAATCACAAAATTGACGCTAATGATCCTTTCTTTTTAAGCCACTGAACGGAACAAGGAACGATATTAATCATCTAACCGTGGAAGAAAGTGATTATTCTGACGATGAAGGATTTCAGGTGAACGCCATTCAGAAACAGCGAACACCTAGACAATCAGCACCACCTGGTGGTCAGTCTAGAGCTGCGAATATTTCAAATGATCGTCCAACTTCAGACCAACAACAACAACCAGGTACAGCGGAGGTTCCAGTTTGTTGGAACTGCCAGGCCATCGGCCATACTTGGAGAGAATGTACTAAACCAAAACTAGTTTTCTGTTATGCTTGTGGGAAGTTAGGTCGAACAGCTCGAACTTGTGAGAAGAATCACTATCCTACATCCCAAGACGATCAAGATCAAGATCAGTCGACAAACTGGCGGCGGGATGCTTGATCGGGAATTCAACCATCTCGCCAGTAGAAACAATTCCCAGCGAAGATGAATCTTCTTACTTAAATAACAACTCAGTTTTACAAATTAGGGTTAATCCTAGCGCTTGCCCACACATCAAAGTTAACGTGTTAGGTTCAGAAATTGTTGCACTGCTTGACTCTGGTGCTGGAATAAGTGTCATGAGCTCGTTGAACTTAATCGAAGCGCATGGACTAAAAATTTTGAAATCTAATATCAAAGTCTGCACGGCCGACGATACCGAACACATTTGCCTAGGTTATGTGAATGTTCCATACACACTAGGAAATGAAACGAAAGTTGTATCAACACTAGTCGTACCTCAAATTAAGAAACCATTAATTCTAGGAATGGACTTTTGGAAAGCGTTTAAAATTCGACCAGTAATGACCACAAACAACAGGACGGAGGAGTTGGACCTGACGTGGACCTCCACGCTTAGCGATACGCCTAACGTCAACTGCCTACGCGTAGAGAATGGCCATGCGTTGGTGGACAACGAGATCATAGCGTTGTCAATACACATCATGGAGTTTGACGTGGATGAGGACCAGATCCATATGAAATCTCAACCCGAAGAGGACAACTCGTTAGACATTCCCACGCTTGAGCTGCCAGAAGATCCGGAAGCTCTGATTGACGCGGTGGAAACGGAACACCCGTTGACTGTTGAGGAAAAACGTCAGCTGAAAGATGTCCTGCGGCAGTTTGATTGCACCAGCGAAGGTCGTCTTGGGAGGACAACCTCATTGAGCACGAGATCGAACTCGTGGAAGGGACCAACATGAAGGAGTTACCGATGTATCGTTACTCGCCGAAGATCTGGGAAAACGTCGAGCAGGAGTTGGAGCGTTGGAAAACGTTGGATGTTATCGAGGAGTGTACAACCGAGTTTGCCAGTCCCCTGGTTCCAGTAAAGAAAGCGAACGGAAAAATCCGAGTCTGTTTGGACTCGCGCCGGATCAATTCTGTCACTAAGAAGGACGCTTACCCGATGAGGAATATGTCGGAGATCTTTCACCGGTTGCAGAAAGCGAAGTTCTTTAGTATAGTTGACTTAAAGGATGCGTACTTTCAAATACCACTTCGGGAAAGTTCGCGTAACTACACTGCCTTCCGAACGCCCAAAGGCCTTTTTAGGTTCAAAGTTGTCCCTTTTGGCCTAAAAAACGCGCCGTTCACGATGAGTAGAGTTATGAATCTCGCAATTGGCTTCGATTTGGAGCCAAATGTTTTTATATATCTTGACGATATTGTTATCGCCACTGAAGACCTGAACGAACACTTCAGACTCCTGAATGAAGTTGCGAATAGGCTCAAACGTGCGGGTTTAACAATATCTGTTGAAAAAAGCCGGTTTTGTCGAAAGCAAGTGCGATATTTAGGCTACCTTTTAACTGAAAACGGCCTCGCGATCGATAGTGCCAAGTTAAAACCGATACTCAATTACCCGCGCCCGAAGACCATCCGCGAAGTAAGAAGATTAATGGGACTAATGGGATTCTATCAGAAGTTCATTCATCGTTACAGTCACGTGACTGCCCCAATAACTGATTTGTTGAAGAAGACCAAGAAGTTCCGGTGGTCTGAAGAGGCCGACAACGCGTTGAGTGAATTAAAATCAGTTTTAACGTCCGCCCCGTTTTATCAAACCCCGATTACTCGCGACCATTCTTAATCGAGACTGACGCGTCCCAGCTCGCCGTGGGTGCTGCTCTGATGCAAGAATTTGACGAAGGAAAACGTATTATTGGTTATTTTAGCAAAAAATTATCGAGTACGCAAAGGAAATATTCCGCGACGGAAAAAGAGTGTTTAGGAGTGCTTCTCGCCGTGGAAAATTTTCGACATTACATTGAAGGGTCGACATTCACCGTGGTTACCGACGCGAAAAGTATCACCTGGTTGTTCTCAATTTCCGCCGCGAACGCGAACTCTCGTTTGTTAAGATGGGCTTTAAAATTACAATCGTACGATTTTGTTATACAATACCGGAAAGGGAAAGATAACGTTCTAGCCGATTGCCTCTCGCGAATCGAGACCGTCCAGATCGTTGACCAAGACTACGTCGAACTCAGAAAGAACATTCAGAAAGACCCAGACAAGTTTAAGAGCTTTAGAGTTTCTGGGGAACGTATTTACAAATACATCGAAGAACCCGGAGCGTTTAGGGACAAACGATTTGAATGGAAATATTATCCACCTATGTCCGAACGAACCGAAATCATTCACAAAATTCACGATTCAGCACACCTGGGATACGACAAAACATTAAACAAACTCAGGGAAACCTATTTCTGGCCAAACATGCCTACCGAAACAAAGAAATTTTGTCGCGAGTGCATTCCATGCAAAACCGCGAAAGGAATCAACATAAATCCAACTCCAGCTATGGGTTCTCAAAAGAAATTCTGCGACCACCCTTGGCAATTCATAACATTAGATTATGTTGGGCCTTTTCCAGCGTCAGGTAGAAATAGAAGCACTTGTTTGCTCGTTCTAACTGATGTGTTTACTAAGTTCGTCCTTGTCCAACCTTTTAGACAGGCAACAGCATCATCATTAGTACATTTTCTAGAACAAACGGTATTTTTGTTGTTTGGTGTACCGGAAATGGTTTTATCCGATAATGGCACACAATTTTTGTCAAAAGAATTTTCCAAACTTTTAGAACATTACGGAGTTAAACATTGGCTTACACCTTCTTACCACCCACAGGTGAATAACACTGAAAGGGTAAACAAAGTAATAACAACTGCAATCAGGGCCACTTTGAAGGGAAATCACAAAACATGGGCGGAAAACATTCAACAAATCGCTTGTGCGATTAGAAATTCAGTACACGAATCGACAAAATATTCACCTTATTTTCTGACATTTGGTCGCAACATGATTTCAAATGGAATGGAATACGAAAATTTACGAGAAATGAACACACCAACTAGTACCACCCTAAGCGAACAAGAACGAGAAGAATTGTACAAAGAAGTACGTAAAAACTTAGTAGAAGCTTACCAGAAGCAAGCGAAATATTACAATACAAGATCTAACTCAAAAGCACCAACTTATGTTGTGGGAGAAAAAGTTTTGAAAAAGTGCACCTTATTATCGGACAAATCGAAAGATTTTTGCGCCAAACTTGGACCAAAATACGTCGAAGCTTACGTGAATCGAGTTCTCGGAGATAGTTACGAATTAAAAGACAAAGACGACAAAATTTTGGGCATTTTCCATGCAACTTTCTTAAAAAAGTTTTAAATGTACATAAAACAATCGAACTTATTGAAACTATGTTAGTAAATATTGCTACATTATTTTACCTAGCCTTAGAAATGTCGAAACGACACTTGCACATAAATTCAGCAAAATCTGCTTAGTTCTATATTAGTAAACAAAAACATTATTCACTATCGCTCACCATTTTCTTCATTCATAAATCGTTTAAGTTTAGATCCAACTTCCAGCATGTCGTGCATTCAGCCGTTGAGCATAAATTGCATTGATCAAATCCCTTGGGGCAGCATACATTTCATTCATCCGTTTCCGTATGTAGTATTGGTGAAATCTATAGAACGTAGTAGTAGGTGACACACACACTATAGCACAGCAGCGAAAAATCTTTCCGGCATTCCCTGCATTATTGATGTTGATTTAGTATGATAATTTATCTGTAAATAGACAGCAATCTAATCAATTTTAGGATAATCAACTATTTATACCGAATACTCTCCAGCTTTAGAGAATCAGGGGAAAAATTGCCAATTTTCCAGCTGAATTCAATTTTCTTAGTCCACACGCAGCACACGTTGTTTTTGAGGCACTCTTGTTTTGGTTATGACAGCTGATTTGACGTTGTCATTCCGGGACAGGGCTGTGTAAGGTTATGCTGTCAGTTTTTTTCGATGATTTTTTTTCGGCAGGGATGAACACGGTTCACGGCGAGGAAATCCGAGGTTTAATCAAACAATGTTTGAGAATAGGATTTTTTTTGTAAATTTTATTTTTCCGTAAAATTTGGTTTTGAAGCATTTTTGAAAATTTGGAGGTCGAACAAAAATTACCATTAGACTTATGATTAAGTTGAGGTGATTTTGTTCCGTTTGGAGGACAGTTTGATTGAAGTTTTGTCGATATTTTTGATCGATGTGAAGCAATCACTCTACTTTACCTTTTTAACTTCTTTCCTAAGATGGATATGATCCATTAGAAAATTTGGCAAACCAGTTTGCGTTGTTAGATTTGTTTATCGAAAAAGACATTGGTCGAAAGAAACTGATAGTATGAACATCTTTGGTGAAAGTAGCTCTAGTAATTAAGTTGTTATCTGAGAGAAATGAAGTAACTAAATTAAGTATACATAAGTTTTAGATAATAATTTCGGTTCAAGATCCCGTGCACAGTTAGTTTTTAGGTTATGAAAATTTGTTCAATTTTCAATTGAACAAATTTTCATAAAACGAAGTGGTGTGATGTAACGTGTTCCGTTATTTTGAATTATTATTTTTGAATATAAACTTAAAGTTTATTAAGAAATTAAAAAAATTGTTAATAAATAAATATAAAAAAAAAATTAAATAAATATCTAGATTGAGGCAACGCGCGTACCGGTATCAGACGAAGCGAGTGTATATTCACGACTCACGTTTCGTGGAATTTTATAGCAAATGGGATCTGTCACACTGAACGTTGGTGAGCCCGTCTCGGGTGCCGCCATATTCCGGGGACTCGGAACTTCGGAGGTTTCCTGGGTATGAGAGTTTCGGGTCTCGTTCTTTCTGCCAACGGAACGGCTGGTGATAAGAAGTGCGCGACGCGACTAGTGACTTTAACCTTTTGCCTTTGCCTTTTACCTTAATAGGTTAGTTGTACATAGTGCGAGTGTTCCTCCTAAAGATTTATTTAATTAAGTTTACTTTTTATTCCATTAGTGTTTCGTAAGTGAATTCTTGGATTTTTGCGTCCGCTTTCTTAAATACAGTTCACTTTAACATACAATAAGGTAACGTAACGAAACGAAAAAACGAAACTATTGGCACTACGCCCCCCGGGGCATGGCCTTCCTCTAACGTGGGATTTCTGCTCCAGCGCCTCTGACGAGACAGGAGAAACCGGGACCGACGTTTTACTTCACCATCCGATAGAAGCTCAGTGGATAAGGCGGGAATCGAACCCGCGTCTCATAGCATCATCGGGATCGGCAGCCGAAGCCGCTACCCCTGCGCCACGAGACCCAGCGTAACGGTAACGTAGTTTATTTGAATTAAATATATAATGTGAAATTAACATGAGTTCGCGTTGGACAGCAGCGTCCAATAAGACGCTTTTTGTATGGGCTGGAAATTTTTGCTGCAATTGCGAAAGCCCACGCCGGGTTTCGTACGCCGTCCTGAGGGACGTTCCTCTACGTTTTGGATCAGCCTCTCGGCGCGTCTTCGCCGCCATTTTGGTGACTCTACATTCCGTGACCGTGTGACGCTCCGGCCCGCCATCTTGGCAGTCAAACGGAGTCGTGGAAGTCCGTCAATTCCCGTTGGCAGAAAACACACACCGGTCGCCAATTGCCGGTCGTGAAAAGGGTCCACCACGTTACAACCCCCGGACCCTTCCGAGAGCCGTACGTAGTCAAATTGTCGTACACCCCGGGTCAGGAATCCTGTTGGTTTTAACTTAAAGCCTCCAATGGTGGGGTGTTCGTTTGCCTCCAGGACGAAGACCCAGTCCGGACAGCGCCCGACACTCCGTGTCCATCGCGCGTGAGCTGAGCTCGGCTCGCTCTTTATTGGCTCTGCGGAATTGTGCACTTGTGAAATCGGAAAGCTTCTACCAGAACATCGCATCAGCAGTTTTCGCCGGCCCTCGACGGCCGGGCGTCCTCGCGGCAGCATGTGCACCAACACCAACAAAACCCTGCGCAGGTATGTGAGAGACCCTTGAATCATGGCCATGTTTCCTCTCTCCCATTTCCCTTACCCACACAAACAATTGTCTAGCTCGAACTCTCGCGGTAGTTTTATGCTCCGGGAAATGGAATCCCGCAAATACACAGTGAAACCATGATTTTGCGAACATGAATTTATTTTCTTCCCCTCATGCGTTACCTTGAATAAATCTCTATGAACGTGCACTCTTGATAACCTTTTCGTTTTCGTTCTTTGAAATCATACCTTCCTTTCCCTAACTTTCCGTTGTCTGAAAGAACCAGAATCGAAGATCTCCGTGGTTCACTACCCGTTCAATTTGATAAGATCCCATTTTAGTTATTTTGGTAATTTCGTCTGCGTAAAAGCCGTATGCCGACTAACGACCCTGAGAGCTAATGTCGGGCAGCTAACACGACGGGTGGCCTCTTGTTTCGGCAAGAGTGGCGCATAAGCCACTGCGTTTAAAACAAAAATCTTCATAGCACGGTTAGGTCGGTTACAAGTTATTATGCCCAGAAGCGTTTTTCAAAAAATCAGCTCGCCTCTCAATGTATTTAACTGCTGTTCACTTACAACTGAATATGTCAAAGTGAAAGTACAAATCTACAAATTGATAAAATGCTTACGGAAGACTTAACAGATTTAAAGCAGCATTTGTTAAGTTAATCAAGCTATATCAAGAATTCTTCAGGCTTACTTAAAGTGTAAAGTCAAAAGCTTAATTAAAACTTCTAAACAAAATTCTTCATGATATCTTGAAGAATTCTTTAAAATATGTTTAATTTTGTGGAATGGTAAAACCTGTTGTATTTGGTGAAAGATGTAACAAATCGTTATTGCATTTGATAAAACTATTATAAAAATGCTTAAGAATCAAAGGCATTTGTCTTGCTACCTGGGTTAACATGTTAAGATCCAGTTTGTGACGATACACTACCTTCCTACTAAGCAATCGAATCCAGAAGGGAAAAGATCACCAGTTGTGTTGGTCCGAACCGGGATTGAACCCTGATCTACCGCTTACGAGTCGGAAGTGTTACCACTGGGCTACGTGGCTCGGTCAAATTTACGTAGTGTTTATACCAAAAAAAAATTGTAGGTGCATATTAAAAAAATTGTATCACAAGAAGGAATTTTCTCGAAAGAAAAAGCAAATACGAGAAATAAGATTTTCTTAGTAATCAAACCAATTTTCTCTTTCGTTAAATGACGCATTCACTAAGAGACCATACCTTTAAAAAATATCGGCATTTTTTTATCAAAACCGAACATAATGTTTACAATATTTATTTTCGTAAGGCATTTCAAATGGAATTTCCGGGGGAAAACCATTCGCACAGATCATTAACAACAATAGCAATCACCCGTTTTCGCATGAAATTGCCTGAGATGGACAATTGATTGATCCAATAAAGCTGTAATGCCGTAGAGCGTAAGCGCCTCGTTAAAAATGTAGGAATTTAATTTGATGTTACGGCACGAAGTGAAGCTGTCAGGGTGTTTATTGTCACCAGTGTGCACAATGTGCCGCACGGATCAATTCCAACAGCGACACCTGTCATGTGTGCATTGTCCCTTTGGTTATGTGTAATTTATGTAAATACCCAATTTACCCATTGCAACACGATTTATGTTTATTGTGTACGCATCAAAGTGCATATTTTTCATTTTGATTGAGCCAACACCAAACAATAATTTAATCAGCGAGAAAAATCCACAGAATTTCACTCACTTTACGCAAGTAGGACAATTTAAGTTTTCAATTTGCTGTGCTGTCCTGAGTCACTCCGGAAAATGCCATAATTTTCCATTCACCCAATAATCACACATATGTTTCTGACAGACGCACTTTTCTACCGTTCCGAGGAAAGGAAAACCCTCTTCACAATTTATCACTCAAGAAAGGTTTCCGTTTCCGGTCCGAGCAGAACACAAACAAAACAAAACAAAGTTAACCAGCAACACCCAGGCGGGCACAGATTTCCACCCCGTTGATAGTCCGACAAGCAGCGGTAAGAAAAAACAGAGCCGCCAGAAAATGAAGTTTTACGACGGAAACTCTAATGGAATCGTAATAACTTCTGTCAGAAAAATGGGGCCCAGATTTCTTTCCACCGCCCCCACACACACACGCCATGGTTAGACATTTTATTTTGGGTTGGTTATTTATTCCAACACATAATTTTTAGGGGAAGCCAAACCCACCCGCATTCGATGTATGCAAAATTTGTTGCCCAGGATGATTGCTTTTCTAGAGGTTTTTTTCCGAGGGGGTGGAAATAATGGGTGGCACATCCTAATCGAATTTGGAATTTGTTGCCACTTTATCTTAGTTCATGGGGAAAAAAGACATTGGCTGGAATGCTCAAACTGTCGCGTAAATCATACAAACAATCATCCAAAATTGGGAGGCAGAATGTGCAAGTAAAAAATTGCACAACAATTTCGGGTAAAAGGTGGACCTCTAGCAAATAAAATATAATTTTCAGGCAAACTGCTGGAAATCCGGTTGAAAACATTCCGATAAAAACGAATAAATCAAATTATTTTGATGTATTTGTTTAGCAATCGTTACTTCTATTCAGTCAACCTGTTTTGCAAAGTGAATCGTCCTATAAAAAAATCATTCCGGTGAGGTTTCCACGATTAACCCGTGCGATAAAATCTCGCCAAGTTCCGTGTTTCACCTGAGCTGCACATCAAGCGTACCATCAAAAGGACCGCAGCAAGTTTTCCCCGCAAAGTTGTAAAGTTGAACGCATTTGCCTGAGGTTTCTTGGTCATTCTTTTGTTGCACCCTTATTGAATCGCGTGAAGAGCGTTTAACCGAACAAAGTGATACCATCTAATATCACGAAAATTTCAATAGCAGTTCAGGCAAAAGAAAGTAAAAACTATTTTAAAGCTAAGTATAATTATTTTTGAAATTCCAGAAAAAGCCTTTGATTTGGTTTGTTTCCCCGCTTGAATGTAATTTGCCGTCAAGATGAGTGACAAGTTGGATAAATACGACAACATGTTTGGCAATTCCTAAAAACGCTTTTTGAATAGAATTTTATGTCGAACATTCATATGTTAAGTAAATTCACCGTTCAAAACAAAACAATATTGAAAAATGTTACTTTTCGATAAAAGTATTGAGAAGTTCAACTTTTCAGCACCAATTTCAGTTCTGAAAAGTAGGACTTTTTGGCACTGGTATTAAAAGGTATTGATTTTCAAATCTGTTATTTCTGATAGTTAAAAGTAGGCTTTTTTTTGTAGGACAGGAATGACAGGAAAAGTTGACAGTTTCACAGCAAGATTGCAAAATAGTAGTTTTTGCAATTCCGTCGTGAAACTACTTACTTTTCCTGTCATTATTGAACGACGAAATAGCCTATAGCAAATATAAATATCGAATAAGCAACACTTTTCAAAATAAATGCTGAAAAGTTCTACTTTTCAGCACTGAAATGGAAACTGAAAAGTTGAACTTTTCAGCACTTGTTTCAAATAGTAACATTTTTCAACATTTTTTTATTTAAACGATTTATTAACAAAATACATGAAAATTTTACTTAACCTTCCCTTGGTATTAAAAAAAAATCACACATAAGGTATTGGGGTCCTTTTCGACCCCAAACTTTAAAAAATCGTCAAAAATCCAGTTTTTGACCGATTCCGGTTCTTTTGGTCACAAACGAAAGCTTAGAACGTCCCCTTTCCGAAACCGACCTGGAAAACCGGATTTGGTCACTGTGGCCACCGGGAATCGGCTACAACCTAAAAGGACCTTTTGAGACACCAACTTTGACGACCTGTATCTCCGGCAAATTTCAACCAATCAGGATGCTCCGGGTTGCATTCGACAGGTATTTACCTGTACTTTGACCACAAATATTAATATCAGGGCCAGGTGACCTACCGGTTCCGGAAATCCGGAACATCCGAAAAGTTCATGTGTTCCTGTTTTTCACATATATGTGATACCAATACTCTCATGATAGTTGAAATTGATCCATAAAACTTACTTAAAACACAATACACGATTGCCAGAACCACTCTGGAGTGTTAGTGGCCACTTCCGGTAACCTGGAACCGGTTCCCGGGTACCCGATGAACGGCCAACTTGACTTTTTTGGTGAAAACCTATCATGTTGCACATCAAACTCCATGAAATTGAAAGATATGTCCATATTTGGCAATGCCGTTGTTCGCTGAGCCATCCTGGCCAATTTGGAACCGGTTACCGGTGGCCCCTTGGGGACACTTCCGGAATATGAGAGAAACCCTATCATCCGACATATCAAACTTCATAAAATTGAAAGATGTGTCAATTTACGGTCATGCCGTTGTTCGCTGACCCATTCTGGCCAATCTGGAGCCGGTTACCTGTGGCCCCTTGGGGACACTTCTGGAATATGAGAGAAACCCTATCATCCGACATATCAAACTTCATGAAATTGAAAGATATGTCAATTTACGGTCATGCCGTTGTTCGCTGACCCATTCTGGCCAATCTGGAGCCGGTTACCGGTGGCCCCTTGGGGACACTTCCGGAATATGAGAGAAACCCTATCATCCGACATATCAAACTTCATGAAATTGAAAGATATGTCAATCTACGCTCATGCTGTTGTTTGCTGACCCATCCTGGCCAATTTGGAACCGGTTACCGGTGGCCCCTTGGGGACACTTCCGGAATATGAGAGAAACCCTATCATCCGACATATCAAACTTCATGAAATTGAAAGATATGTCAATCTACGCTCATGCTGTTGTTTGCTGACCCATCCTGGCCAATTTGGAACCGGTTACCGGTGGCCCATTGGGGACATTTCCGGAAAATGAGAGAAACCCTATCATCCGACATATCAAACTTCATGAAATTGAAAGATATGTCAATTTACGGTCATGCCGTTGTTCGCTGACCCATTCTGGCCAATCTGGAGCCGGTTACCGGTGGCCCCTTGGGGACACTTCCGGAATATGAGAGAAACCCTATCATCCGACATATCAAACTTCATGAAATTGAAAGATATATCAATCTACGGTCATGCTGTTGTTCGCTGACCCATTCTGGTCAATCTGGAACCGGTTACCGGTGGCCCCTTGGGGACACTTCCGGAATATGAGAGAAACCCTATCATCCGACATATCAAACTTCATAAAATTGAAAGATATGTCAATTTACGGTCATGCTGTTGTTCGCTGACCCATTCTGGCCAATTTGGAGCCGGTTACCGGTGGCCCCTTGGGGACACTTCCGGAATATGAGAGAAACACACGTCAAGTAGGTTTCCCATACTGATGGGCTACATATTTTAGGGTGTAATGTTACACAGAATTTCATGAAATAACGCAAAATTTATTTTACACCCAGGCCTTTTACACGCAGCTGAATTACTACTTTATTTGCTGTGTACTGCACACATAATCTTTATAATTGCCTGGGGGCACGTGCTCCCTACCACTGCGCCTTCCCAACACTTGTGGGTCCTCTGGTTGTGGAGGGAGCACCAACGGTTCTTCCTCCACCTCAACCAGCGAATCGGCATCGCCTTCGACCGACTCGTAATCGCTAAAGTCCGACTCGCCTTCTTCGAGCTCAGCTTCCTCTTCAGTAGCTGGACCGACCTCGATACTTGGCACGATCAGCTCCATTTCTTCATCTCGGCTTGTCACGACGGACTTCGTCCTCTGGCTGTAGACCCTGTACGCCTTCGAGTTGTCGCTGTAGCCGACGAAAATGCAAGGTTCCGATTTCTTGTCCCACTTTCGTCGTCGCTCTTTCGGTACATGCGCCAAGCACTTGGTCCCAAACACGCGGAGATGCGACAGATCCGGTCGATCGGAATACTTGGGCAGGCCTTTCAGCAGCAAACTCGACACCCAATCATCGTCGACCTTGAAGCCGACTTCCGCCAGCTGGTTGCAGGTCACCATGACCTCGCTCACATACTCCTGGGTCGACTGGCAGATGATCTCCTCTACCTTCTCAGCTCCCACCAACCGAATCCCGGTCAGTTTTCTCAGGAGACCGATCCTCCGGTCCATGCTGAGGCAGATAGTTGCCAGTGCTTGCTCCGAGCTATCCGCGTCCACTTCCGGTTCTCCTTCTACAAGATCCCCTACGGCGCGCCAGGTTCGTTCCTTGATAAGGACCATCTTCGTGGCAAACGCCCAGGAATTGTAGTTCTCCGAACCACGCAGCACCTCCTTCACCAGCAGCGAAACGGAACTTCGAGGTAGCCTTGGACCGCCAGGTTGAACCGCCGCCACGCCTCGTCCAGCGCCAGGAACTCGGACTTCTTTGTTGGGGTGCGACTCTTTTTCGCCCCGGCCTGCCAGCTGATTGATGTCATTGTGACAGCGGTCGCCGATCTGTCATCCAACCGGATGCACTCGACCTGTGCTGTGACTCTACTCCCGCACTCGCGCCGGCAAGAGGATCAGGAGTAACCAATAAACGTTAGTCTTTATTCGTTCGTTATCATTTCTATTACTTTTGCGGAAACGCAACAGTGGCGACGAGGTCGTGAGTGACGACCGGCTTGTTTGTTTTTCTCGCGAAATCTGACTGCACAGTACCAAGCGACCACCACAGCTGCCACCATTTCGATCCTTCGCACTCTCCGGCTTCCGGGCGTCCCCGACCGGGATGGCGTTCGTCATGACGGACCACATGTCTCCGCGGGAAAGCAACGCTTCGATCTGGATATTCCAGGTTTATCAGTTCCGGCCATTCAGCTTCTGGATGGCGAACTTTACCACCATTTTCTCGACTTCCGGCACGGTACACAGAAAAAAAAGATGGACATGGTAACAGATTTTGTGTAGAAAAAATGTGAAATATTACATCAGAAAATGATGAATTGTCATCAGTTTCTGATGAATATTCATCAAGTTTACATTTTTACACATTTTTTAGAAAATATTATTCAAAAATGAGGTAATGTTCATCCTACCAAATTTTCAACATTCGAAAGTTCAACTTTTTTTTTGCTTTGTAGCACAGACAAACCAGTCTCTAGAAAACATCTCCCACTGCGTGAACAAAGAAAACCACGCGGTTTTTATTTTTAACAACCGCAACGCACTCCGGCTTCCGGGCGTCCCCGACCGAAGAAGAGGACAATCGTCGAGTCGTCAAGATGGGAGAGCTCCACCTCGGAACATCTCCGGAGGCCCATAACCATTTTGGGTTGGATCCAGCCCGATGGCAAGATTGTCAAATTGTATGTATGGGCCACGATACTCACATTGGTTGGACCGTGGACCCCGCTATTTGGTCGCTTTACCCCTCTGACGCTAAATATAGGGTAAAGGAGCCGGCAAATGTGCAATTGAAAAAAGTTTTTTTTTGTGAAAAATTATTTTAAATTTTGTTTTTGGTGAATAATTTTGAATATGTTTTGTCAAAAAATAAATAACTAGAAAAAATTAAATATTATCCAGCCTTTTGAGGACAAAGTCAATCGTTCACATTTTTTAATGATAACTTATTAACATATTTTAGTGTTAAATGTCAATATTCGAAGAGATAATGTCCAGCTTGTGACGATAAACTACTTTTCCTTTACTTAGAAATCGAATCCAGAAGGGAAACGATAACCAGCTATGTTGGTCCGCACCGGGTTCTTGACTCCCATTTACGAGGCGGAAGCGTTACCGCACGGCTCGGTCTTAACTAAAAAATTAATTAGACAAAAAATAACAATTTCAAATTACAAACCTAAATATTAAATAAACTTATTTTCTGATTTACTCATAAATGGCCCGTATACCCTATTTTGTGCAACCAGTTTATGGAGCTTTCACCCTATATGGACTGTCAAAAGTGAGGTTCACTTTTTGACAAGCTTGCCACCAGTCTGGTTGGATCCGATTAAATTGAAATATCAAATGTTGTGCCCAGTATCGAAAATCATAATCATGATTTGCATCAAACACTCGACATTTTTCTATGTGGGTGTTTCAAGGCCAGACATTTCTCGATGTGGGGTTTCTCCAATACTGTAACTGAAAATCGCACTTTGCCGAGTTCGTTTTTAAAAAAAAAAAATTTAAGTTCGTCAGCGATTACCAGCGATAAAAAAGGTAGATGGTTGAATTGAAAAATAGTATGTAGTAAATAGTTGAACTGAAAAAATAGTATGGGGATGAGCGGAAATGAACTAAGCACAGTGCATTTTTCAGTAACAGTGTAGGTTGGTTTGATATTTTTATATCAGGGAAAAATCGCTGAAAGGTCAGGTTGCATGTTGGACTTTTTCAAATGCCAAAAAAAATAAATATCTGACGGGAGAAGGATGCACTGCATAATTACTCGTCGTCTTGAGCCCATTTACAATGTTTTGCTTGATTAGGCTTTTGTTGGTGGCGCCTTGGAGTTGTTTGTTTACAGTAGTCTGATTTATTTACACTTGTGCAAACAACATTCGCCCACACCTTATATCTAAAACTTTGTTTATTTTCGAAGTAAACATTCGAAAGAAAAGAAACGTCACTTTAATATAATCAATTCAACAAAAAATATGTTAAAAGCTCAGAAATTCTTGAAAATTAAGAAGAGAAGTAGAATTAAGGAAAGATATTACTGAAATCGTGGAAAAAGTGCTCTTTTATGATTCTGTGTGGTACAAAATGCGTCCATTCAGTCGAGTGGAGAATTGCTTAATCTGGATCCTCGTCGTTTCTTGGAGGAAGTTAATCTTTGATTTGGTAAATATTCTGTGTTTTTCAATCACTTTGGGGAATTTATCAATTAAAGCAAGTCTTACCTTTTATGAAAGCCCTTGCCGGAGAATCGAATACAAAGCAACGGATGCTTATTCTGATCTTGTGTCCATTCACGATGATTCCATTCATGCCGACCTCCAGCATTTCGTCGACAAATGGGGACAGGAACGCACTAAGGTTCGAAGGTTTACCGCGGCCTTGATAGATACCTATGACCATGGGTTTGACGGAGGGTAGTTCGTAGATCCTAAATAAGATCGGCCAAAACTCGTCTCGGGAACTTTTATACACCGGCAAACCGTCCATGTTGATGATAATGGACAAGTCCATTGATTTGTCAACATTTGCAAAGAGGTTCTGGATGCATGTCGCCAAGCCGTTGTGCCAGTAGAGTTGACCATCTCCAATTATCTGCAGGACGACGTTTTGAGGAGTTTTCAAAAGGGTGCGAGGGTCTTTGGGGAGTACGTCAGGAATACGATCGTTTAAAATCCCGAGCAAGTCTTTCAGAGCGTCTTGCTTTATATTATGATTCAATGACCAATTTCTCAATTGATCTCGGAGCGTCTGGTTCTGTTCTTCGACGTTCTCAACATCCGCGCCGTCTTCTTCATCCGAACTGTAGGGGCCTTCATCTTTATCTTCTTCATGACAACAGTTGTCTTGAGGAAGAATCACGATTTCCGGTGAGTTACTCCGTAATCGCTTTGGACCTATGAAAATTATTTGTAAATGAGGTAAATTAAAATATTATATAACAAATTCAACACTTTAACTTACTCGTGCCAGAGCTTTCTGGGATTTGTAAATCGGCAGAAGGCTTGGAAACAAGCTGACAGTTTTCTTGAGCAGTAGCTCCACTTAATATTCTTTTTACACCTTTGGCAACTTTTCTCTTAAACGTGCCACCCTGCTGAATTTGGCTCCATTTTTCTGCGTCCATTCGGTCCGACATCTTGAAAAAACATGTTTTAAAACTAAATTCAATTGTATTTCAATAAGACTTTTAAAAAACTTACATGTTATTAAATGATCTTGATCAAGACAACTTCAAGATAAAGTGGTTCTATTTATTCTTAGTGTGGCTTTAATTTATCCTAAATAATTCTATGTAAAACTATTCAGAGCTTTTTCAAAACCAATCAAATGCATGACTTGAACAGTTCTTCAAGATGATACTAAGACTGGTTTAAAATTCATTCTCAAGCTTATGAATATTGCTTATCTCGAAAACGGTTTGAAGAGGATTTGAAGACTAATCGTTCAAATTCTCAATATAGTTTTATTAAAAACAGTTATAAAATAATTTGGCATTTCATAAAGCTATAATAAATTTTATCAAAACTAATTAGATTTGGCTATGTTACTTGGGATATATGTGAAAAACAGTAAAACATGAACTTTTCGGATGTTCCGGATTTCCGGAACCGGTAGGTCACCTGGCCCTGATATTAATATTTATGGTCAAAGTACAGGTAAATACCTGTCGAATGCAACCCGGAGCATCCTGATTGGTTGAAATTTGCCGGAGATACAGGTCGTCAAAGTTGGTGTCTCAAAAAAGGTCCTTTTTCGGTTGTAGCCGATTCCCGGTGGCCACAGTGACCAAATCCGGTTTTCCAGGTCGGTTTCGGAAAGGGGACGTTCTAAGCTTTCGTTTGTGACCAAAAGAACCGGAATCGGTCAAAAACTGGATTTTTGATGATTTTTTAAAGTTTGGGGTCGAAAAGGACCCCAATACCTTTAAAGTAACTTTTTTTATGGACGCTCCCCTAGGGGTCGTCCAAGGTTTGTTTGTTTTGTGAAATGTGTATTTATACTATAAATTTAATGTCAGAAAATTTCAAGGCTTTAGCATGTATATAGCAAAAGTTATGGCAAATTAAATTTTCAAAAAGGCCGAAAAGGACCCCAATACCGTAGGAAGGTTAAAATTTCACTCAATGGGTTTTTTTTTGGAATTGCAAAAAATGTTGTATGGAACTCGTTGCAAAACTTGATTTTTTCAGCACTCTTCGTATTCATCCAACTCAGTCAACCTCGTTGGATAAATGTACGACTCGTGCTGAAAAAATCCTCTTTTTGCATCTTGTTGCATAAACTACTATTATGCAACAATTTGCAAAAAGAAGATTTTTTCAGCACGTGTCGTACATTTATCAAACGAGGTTTACCGAATTGGATAATTACGACGAGAGCGGAAAAAATCAAGTTTTGCAACTAGGGAAAATTCTCGTATGTTTGGCAGGTTAAGCACTCGCTCCTAACTCCATCCAATTTGCTAATTTCGATCTGCCAATATTAGAGGCACGCTGGAATTAGATGCTGTTCCCCTAGTTGCTTCCAACATTTTTTTGCAATCCCGAAAACGCTATTTGAATGGAATTTTACGTCAATCATTCATGTATTACGTGAATTCACCGTTCAAATCAAAAACATATTGGAAAATGTAACTTTTCGATACTAGTGCTGCAACAGTACTCATTTCAATGCTGAAAAGTAGCACTTTTCAGCATTAGTATTGAAAGGTATTAATTTTCCATTCTGTTAATTTTGCTAGAGTAGGCCATTTCGTCGTTCGAGAATAGTGCGTCCATCCCGGGAATTCCGGGATTATCCCTAAACCGGTAATTCACGAATTCCGGGATTTTTTAAATATTTTGTCCCGGGAATTACCGAAATTGAAAAGAAAAACCATTTTTGATCTAGAAACTCAGATTTGGTTGTGGAAATAGATGATCAATTGAATACTTAGTAATCGACAGGAATTTTAAAGCATTAGCAAATTTGTATTCGGCATATATTAACATTTATTTGGCTTACAAGGGAAAATTACTAAAATTTTATTTTACTGATCCGCAAAATGTTTAGCGCTTTAAATTTTTTCCATTAAATTTTATTTATTTTTTAAATAATTACCGTAAACTGGGGTCAATCGGAACACATGGGGCGAATATTTTGATTTTTCTGGTTGGTTTCGGTTAGAACAACAAAATGTGTACCTCCATTTCCAAATGTGTAAGCTTTAAGTGCTCTAAAACTGCTGTCCCTATTCAGACTGAATTCCCGATTCGCTCCAGATTACGGTACGTTTAATGATGAATGAATCATCGGCATCTGGAGCAAACCAAGGCAATAGTAACGAATTAAGACAGCTGTTTAAACCAATATTTTTTGCCTTATGTTCTGATTTTTTTTTAATTAACAAAGCAACTAGTACACTGATTTTCAAAATACTTGCTCTAAAGTATCCTGTACCTATTCAGACTGCAGTCCCGATTTCCCCAAGTTGGCAGCGGTAGTGATTTAAAGATAATTTGTAAAATATGTTTTATATAAAACATGAAATTCTAAACTTTTCTAAAGTTCTACATTGGATGGTTTCACTTTATTTGTTATTATGTCTTGCTATTTTTTATAGTTTCAATGAATTTTCATAAGCTTTTTTAGTCATTTCATAAATTAAATAAAAAATTAATAACAATGGTAGATTATTAATAATTTATCACATTTTTAATCAAATTGGGTTAAACATTATGATTCATTAAAAATCCAAAGCACAACAAAGAACAAAAAACAACATTTTTTAATGTTTTTAAAACTAACTAAAAACTGCTGCTCTTGTTTAGATTGCAGTATAGATTATCACCAATTAACAGTATTGAGCTAATTCTATGATTTTATGCTTGAAAAACATAACAAATTTGATGAAAACGTAGATTTTATGACTGTTACAAAAATTTCCCGAAATCCCGGGAATTCAAAAAATATTTTTCTCGTTTCCCGGGAAATTCAAAACCCGAGAAAATTGGATGCCCTATTCGAGAATGACAGGAAAAAAAAGTTTTTTCACGACGGAATTGGAAAAAGGTACACCCAAAATTAAAGGCCAAGCGGATAGTCCTCCCGCAGAGAAACGTGAGGAAAATACTATTTGGCGAGAGTATAGACCTCTCGCACTTACAACAACAACAAATCGTGTTCATTCGTTCATTGAAACAGTTCATCCCATTGAGTGGCTTATATCGACAAATGACCGCCATGTTGTCACCGAACCTTGGTGGCCGAAACGGCAAAGGCGAGGCTCAAATTACCGAAGGTCTTAGGTTCGAGTCTCGATATCGACACTTTTTTTATGGGTGAACTTTTTGGAAAATGAACCCACGAGTAAAGTACTCTCAAAAATTTCGGGATTTATCCTCTCCGTCCGTTTACAGTACCATTTTACTACCGAACCATGCTGTTTATCCTCTCGTATGGCGATGCCCAGTTCTGGGTGTACAAATATTTTAGCAAAATTGATGTCACCCCCTCTTTCAAACATCTTTTTTTAACTTTGGACTTTGATTCCAATAAAATTGGAACTGCAATCAACCGATTTATTTCATGCGATATATCATTTGGGCTCATTCTCAAATATTTTAAACATTTGACCATTTTTGCAGGAAAGTAATTTTAACTGAAGTAAAACCACTTTACATTTATATTTCAGGGATAAACGTTCTAAATCGTTTTCTCTGAAAAAAACTAAACCCTTAAAACCTTTCAAAGGATAAATTAAAGGCTTCTCTAATCGGCCGAAAAAGAAGCAGTTTTTAGATTAATACAATTGTTTTGCAGAGTTGCTCAAATTTGGCACCATATCCCATGTTTCAAAGCAAAAGCTTGCTTAATAATATGTCATTGCAATAGTTGAATTAACATGAGAATCTATCCTAAAAAGTGTGTCATCAACTCGTCGCCGTCGTGCTTGACCTTTCACAGATCTCCAAATTTCGATTTCAATCCTAAGATATTCAACGAAAACCGAAAAACTCCGTGCATTTTTGTCACTGTTCATATGAAAGAAGTTTCAATCTGGTCGTGCTGTTTTGACACCGCCTGAAAATTGATGTAAGTGCGACAATTGGCCAAAGGGATTTCAGGTCAGAACGCGTTTGACACAGAAACGAGCTCGACTACCGTAAACATTTTTAATTTTATTTCGAGACTCCAGCAACCAAATTCAATCAAACTTCGGGGCAATGCACGGAATGGTCAACCAAACAAAAAGTGTTTGTTATTGTTTACATCGCGTGCTCTCATTTTTGTTTATTCAAGGTCAAACGATAAAACGCGTTTTTCTCGGAACGTCAAAAAGCGACGTATGACAAGATAGCACAACAGAGTCAAGTTATGAAGTTTTGACCAGAGAAAGTAGATTTGTTTTTTTTTTAATAGAACAGAGATTAAAAAAACGTCTTTGCTAGTTCATGTGGATTGAACCTTTCCACAGCCCACTCGAAGCATCTTCGTAACGCACCCGGTTCGCGATAGTAATTTATGCTCCACTTGAGATTCCTCGCGCCAAAACTCTTCTTTTCAAAGAAGTCGAACATCCAGGAAAAAGCAGACAGGAAACCCCACGAAGCTTTCTCACTAGAGCTTCTGGAACGATTAAAAGCGGTGTGGTGGTTTCCTATAATGTATGTAAGTCTGTGTGTGTGTGCGTGTACGTGTGTCAGTGTGGCCAAACATTCTGGTAAATCGTGCCCTTACCGACCGACATTTCACTACGCTGGCTGACTGGTGTGAAAATGGCTTTCGGGCGCGCGAGCTGGGGAAGGGATGTTGAACAAGTCAAGTGCTGGCTGGAACATTTTGAGGTTAGGTTGAACGGTGGTGGTGGTGGCGATGATGTTCTGTCTTGAACCATCAGTCGGAGGGGTTGGAGGGCATGTACGGGGGCGGTCGCCACAAGTCTGAGCGATGTGATTTTGAGTGAGGAGATTAGCTCAAGTGTTGGATTCATTGGTGAGTAAAGTTAGAGAAGGGATGTGGTACTTGAATTCTTGATATTTGAACGTACTGCTGGGCTGGAGATTTTTCCGACTCTTGTATTATAATTAACGACAACTCCAGATTTAATGTTATAAGATTTTTTCGTAATGTAACTAAACTTTTAAAGTTTATACGAAATACTCAAAAAAGATAAAACTGCAGTACTAATTAAATTAAAAATAACTCTTACTAAAAAATACCCAAACATGAAACCTTCACTCCATGCAAATTATGTCAAAACATAACTCCTTACATAACAAGCTCACTGGAAAGCTGCTTAGGCTGATTTCGAAGCTTTTCAAACTCGTTCACTTTGCCGATGGAAATCCAGTTTTCCAGCTGATGCTTTCCCTTCACCATCAGAGAGAAAGACAGGGTGCACCCTTAGTCGTTTTCCTCGAATCACAGCGAAAGATCGCAGATAAAAAATGAGAAAAAAAACAATTTCCTTTTACTTACCGATCAATAGCGATACTAAAACGATTACTGTTGTTTTCACCGCCATTTTATGTTTTCCTTGCTGCTGGCGTTGCTGCTGCTGCGACTGCAGAAAAGGTGATGTTTTTATTCCCTGCAAACCACGGAGGATTTTTTTTACATGTTTTGTGAAAAAGGATGATGGGAAAGAAAAGAAAGATGCGCTGCGCTGGCTGGATGGTCTGGCTGGCGTGCAGTTGCTGTTGTTCGTGAGGGTGCTTTATTTTTATGTTTATGCTCTTGGTGGGATTCTCCTCCTTTGTATTGGAGAAGGGGTTGTTAGTTGTGTCACCTTAGAAAGGTACCATCTAAGTTGTTGAGTTTTTATATTTGTATCGTGAAAGTTAATTTTTTTTATTTTATTTTAATTTGAGTTTATGACAACTGACTTTTAACTATTGTTGTTTTCTTGCAAGTGTCCCCAAAAACAACATTTTTTTACTTAATTGCTCACAAAAAAATCCAGTCACTTTGTCTCTTGTTTTAAACGTATCAGAACTTCAATTGAAATTTTCCATTGTCTAAACCATTAAACGCAACAATTTGCATCTTTTTTTATTAACGATTTTTCAGTGAAATGTTTGTTTCCCTGCTTTTTTGCGTCTGGTTGGGTTAAATATTTTCAAAACAGAATGGTATAGAAACCGAAAAACATTTGTAATAATACAATTATTTTTGATAAACAAATTTACAAAAGCTCTAAAGTTTTAACAAAGCGTTTAAAGAAAAATATAAAGTTAATTAATCAAAATCATTGCTTACGAAAAGTTATCACAAGCATAAGAAATTGTGTTTTTTGAAATTAAATTTTGTTGAATTTGTACTTCTCAAAATCGTAGCCAAAAACTTCTTTGGGGGCGAGTTAAAGCTAATATAAACCATATAGTACCCGAAAGGTTTACTTAAAATATAGGAAATGTAAGTAAAAACACAGCTAAAGTTGATTTTTAAAAACATTGGCAAAGTCACATAAAACAAGTAAAACTTCCAACCCATAAATTTTCTAAAATTTTAAGAGTTCTTCTTTCCAATGCATTTCAATGATCAAAAATTGGTTGAAAATAGTAGTTTATGCAACAAGTTGCAAAAAGAGGATTTTTTCAGCACGAGTCGTACATTTATCCAACGAGGTTCACCGAGTTGGATAAACACGAAGAGTGCTGAAAAAAACAAGTTTTGCAACGAGTTCCATACAACATTTTTTGCAATTCCAAAAAACACACACTGAGTGAAATTTTATGTCAAATTTTCATGTATTTTGTCAATAAATCGTTTAAATCAAAAAAAAATGTTGAAAAGTGTTACTTTTCAAAACAAGTGCTGAAAAGTTCAACTTTTCAGCACCCATTTGAGTGCTGAAAAGTAGAACTTTTCAGCATTTATTTTGAAAAGTGTTGCTATTCGATTCTGTTATTTTTGGTATAGAAAAGTAGGCTATTTCGTCGTTCAAGAATGACAGGAAAAGTAAGTAGTTTCACGACGGAATTGCAAAAATGGATGTTTGGTGATTTTTTAAATCGAAGCCCGTCTCAAGGCGGAGTTTGGTTGTAGAGTGTTAATCATAAATGAATCATCAAAGCCAAGAGATTTTTCAAGATGAAAATTTCCAGTTATCAAGGAGACCATCAAATCAAATCAACAAATTTTGTGGAAATTTCAAGGGGCAAAGCAAAATAACTAAAATATTCCATAAAAGAGCTTGTTTTTAAGATTATTTAATCATAAATAAACCGAGTATGAATCTTCCAAAATTCTAAATGTGGATATAGCATAAAAGCGGCAATTTTAATTGACATCGCTAAATTAACAAAGTACACTTTGCAAAATCTATTGTACTCATTTTAATTGCAATGCCAATTTGTATTTTTAGCATACTTGTTCCTCACCTCTCTACTTTTGTATAAAATTTGAAGGTGGTAGCATTAATCACTTATTAAATGATGTAACTATTTTATTTCAAGGTTTGTCTTCCAAATATTCAAGTTTGAATTCTTGATAAAAAGTAAGTATTAAATTTTCATTTAAAAATCATATTCACACTTAATACCTTTGTGGATATATTTGTTTTATTTGTTATTATTCTGCATTAATTTCTGAACATCTTTGAATTTCACGGAAATTGTGGAATTTCTCGAATTTCATGCTGTCCGCGAAATCAAAAAAAAAAATAACTAACCCTAGGTATAATGTCAAATGACCAATTCTCTATGTCTTCGTAAATCGACTTTTCATTATTTTTTTAATGAAACTTAGGTCCACATAAGTCATTTTGCTACATTTGTTTCTCAAAACAAGTCTCCATATTTGGGTGCTGTCAATGGGAAAGAAAAGCCTTTAATAGAATTAAAATTATAAGATTTTTTTTAAGTGCCTAGCCATTCGACCCGCGATGATATTCTGGAAACTATTGATACGATTTTTTTTTTCAATTATGACTTGCATTACAAAAGGACTTGATTCAAATTCACAAAAACGTTTTCTGCTTCTGGAGCAGGGGGCCATTTTTTCTGGGAATCATAATGAAGACATGAAGGACTAAGGAATCGATGGACAAAGTTACGTCAAAATAAAAAAAAATACAAAAATTAAAAACAGATTATTTTTTATAAAATAAAACTATGCCAAAAAGTTTTGTTAGGAAAATCCAGTAAAAATAGTTTGATTCGTGAATTTTTTTGTTCAAAATCTAGCGAAAACATTTCTACGAAAATCTATCCCCTTCACCCTAATACCCTTTCTAAAGGGTCTGAGCTCACCACCATTGTTCCCGGTGGACACGTTGCACCAGCACGACATTTCGCTCAGCGTCATCTCACGGAAAAAATAAATAAATTTTATCTCTTTATTGCATTGTATTATTTCCGATCCCGCAATAAACACGCTCTTCCCAGTCGACGTCTCTTTCACTTCCGTTTTCGAAAGAAGAAGCTTCGATGCCGCGATAAATGTGCAACAGCGGCAGCAGTCGACGACCCTTTCGCCGGCACTTTCAATTACAAATTCGACCAATTTCCGGCCACCCTTCACGGTTACCGCATCAAGCACAAACAATCGACGTTCCGTCACGGCAGTGTGGCCCCAAAAAATCGCACCCGCCCCGCGGCAATCACGTCCGTTTGCGACCGTCAGAATGGCATAACGGCGTGTGACGTTCGGTTGGTGCGACATGCGTCATTTTGGGGATGTTGTGCTATCTTGGCACATTACGATTTCTCGTTGATTTTTTTTTTCTTTTTTTTTTGGTCGCACGTAATACAGCAATAGAGTTTCAATGAAAATAGATCAATATCAAATGACATTTTGACACACGTCATACATTTTTATTTTAACTGATGGCACTTTCAGCTCAAAACGTCAAAATATCCTGAGACCAGAAAGCTCACCCACGACAATTTGTGACCGTTTTAAAAATGTTTAAAATTCCCACCGCATGCAGCTTAACTTTGTTCTTTGCGTTCTGAGTCAGTACTGAAACGAGCCAAGAATTCAACGAAAACAAAATCGTGGAAACTTAAGCTCGGAAATTGCAAGCTTCTAGAAGTCGGTAGACATGGTGATGGTAATGGTGCCCAGTTGTGGGTGGTGCACCGACCAACCGACCGATGTTTATGTTTGCTTTTTGTGTGGCAGCAATGTTTCTTTATTTTTTTTCGTTCTATACGTTTTTCTCGTCAAGTTGATAGTGTAAGCTGATTAACTTGCTGAGAGTGGTTGAATGGGAAAAGCATCATGCTCAAATCTGACCCTTTGCACTTTGGCGCAAACAAAGAGAGGTGCTCATGGCAACAAGGAAATAATCTTGGGAAAACAAATTTTCGTTTGTTAGTTTTATCAAGTTTATCAAATTTAAAATTATAATGTATAATTTTTTGTTTCTTCATCTTTGATTGTTTGAATTTTAACTATGAGATGTCCAACCTTGATTGTTTCTTAGTGGAGTTTATAAAAAAAATGTCCTCTTCTTTTTTTAATGATCAATCACTAATAACTTCCAGACTTTTTTAATTTGGTCTTATAAAAATATGAAAAACAATAGCTTATAGGACCTTTTCAAAGAAAACTCTAGAATTTGTGCCTTCCTCACTCCTTACTGAAAGATTCTCATAGACCTTTACAATTCAAGACTCGTTGAAAAGGTCTTCTGATTACCTAACCAACGATAGGTCAGATGATGGATCCAGACATAGTTTTCATGTATATAAGTGAGATCCAGCTTCAAAAATGTATATAAATATCACTAAAGTGGTCAAAACTTGAGACAGGGTTGCCAGCTATGCAATGTTCAGGATTCATTGGAAAGGTCATTTAGCTACACATCCAACGATGGGTTGGGTTACGAGTTCTTACATTAAGTAACCCCTTAAAGTATTCTCAAAAAGAGTTGTTTTTGACAATCGTTTGTAAGTTTTAGTCTTTTTTAGAACTTCGACACTTCTATTTTAAAATATATTGTTTCTCCAGTTTTTATTTTTCAAATCACTTTGTCTTCAAAGCAGGCGATGTTTTCTTAAACACACATTAAAAAATAATAATTTTGAAAGGTTGACAAATTTTGTGGTAGTGTGACATTTTTCCTCAAATTAGTAGAGTATGTGCAGTTACACATAAAATGATGTTATTTAACATATTTTTACTTCACATTCAATTCGACACAAAATCTGTCAACATTTTTACTGTGTTGTAAATCAATAAAAACAATATAAATTGGCTAAACTAACTCAATTTGAACCGGAAAATGCTGCTAATCTACCGAAAACCTCGTGAAAGGGTTCATTTTGATCCATTTGTCATAAAATATTTTTTTCAATCTAGCTGAATCTAGTCTAAAATATTCCGCAGGTTTCTCATCCAAAAAAGTATTTATCTTAAGGCAAAAAAATCCTAGCAAATCGAATCGTAATAGTCTGATCTACCGGAGACCTTGGAAAACGTTCCATTTTGCTCATTTTTTTAATTTAATTAGGCTGGTATAAATTTTTTTAAAGGTTTTGTCCCTCGGCTCAGGTTAAGATCGATGTTGGGCAGTAAACAAAATCAAATTTCAAGTCTGATTTTCATATTTTTGAAGCAAAATCATCATATTTTTTCCAAAACTTGTACGCTTTTTACCGATTTAAGGTACCAAAATTCAAAAATTATTAAAATGTTTAAACAATATTTTTTTATTTCAAATGCATAAATAATCGTTAAACAATCTATTCGGTTTTTTACAATTTATTTTTAGAAAAAAATTCTAGAAAATTTCAGTTTTAATAAATATTTGTATTTCAGGGGGCAAGTTTTTTAAAGGAAATTTCGAAGAAGGGGGGGGGGGGGCAAAAGTTTGAAATGAAATTTGCAACTGGATTGAGTTGTAAAATTTGAGTTTCATAGAAATATCGAACAAAATAGACCATTTTCCTAGGTATCCAACACCAACCAATTTGTCAGATTTTTTACGTTCAGAGAACTATTTTCTGGTTTAAAAAAAATTGCGAACTCTTTCAATAATTATAAATTGCGAACTCTTTCAATAATTATTATTCCAAACGTTCATTTTTGCATTTAAATCGAAATGAGCAGTTTTTGGGATTACAGCCCAGATGTTCATAGATTAATTGATTTTTGGATTTTTTTTTCTGACAGTACCATAACGGTGGAAATGTTCATTTTGTGTTACTTTTTGCTTCAAAATTTTGATTTAAATTTGATATTTTGTTTACTAAAAATGAATTAAAATATGATTTAAAAACAATTAAAAGCTTAATTTATTTATAAACTTTCCAAATATCCAAATGCGTCCTCAAAATCTGTTTCAATATTCTCCAAATTGCATTTTCCATGGATAACACTTTTCTCCATAAAATCTTCCCCCGACGTGCCAAACCAAAGTTCGCCCGCAGCATCCACTAAACCACAGCGCACTTTTCAACCCCGCGTTTGAACCATTTTTTCCGCTTCTTTCTCGCTGCTCCGGTTACCGAGGGCAACCATCACAGCAGCCGCAGCAGCAGCTTTAATGTCAGTGATCATTAGAAAGTCCCCCCCACAAACAAGCACAGCACAGCTCAAACACCAAACCAGCAGCAACAACAACAACACCAGAGGAGCAAACTGCAAAAGCACAAAACACGACACAAAAAAAGTTCGCCTCTGAGCCAATAATGGTGCTTTTTTTTCGTTCTCTTCAATCCACTTTTTGATGTCCCACGGAGGTCTTGGCAACCCCGAACAAGCAGCACGACACGAACGCGACCCTCCCTGGAAAGCTTTTTTCTTCGAATCGTGAGTTTTTCCTTGGGGGGAGGTTAGCTTCAACTTTGCGGCGAACACTGGACCCAATTATTGTAGAAAACACACACACAAACTCGTTTGAGGGTACACAAACATCCACAAAATCTTTTTTTTTTTTTTTTTCTTGATAACTATTATGAACCACTTTTATACGGTCTCTAGTGAGACGTCTTCGACGACCCTTCGTCATGCAAAAAAAGTCAGACCACGAACCCTTAATCCTTTGTGAGTCTGGACTTTACTCGATCCGTTATTTCTTTAGCTTCTTGGCAAACCCTCCTGGAACCAACCCCAAATCAACTCTTCCTCATAGAAAATTTCTTGAAAAAAAAAATCCCGCCAAACCCCACTGTTTTTCAACTGAACAATCGATCGCCGATCACCAAAAACACTCACGGGAAAGATCACACGGGAGACTGGAACGCTGATAGAAGACGAACCCGACGAACGAAAGAAAAAAAACTCGCACTCGCGAAACCGATCTTCGCTTGGAGCAAACACCACAGAATGGGAGATGTTGGTCTGGCAAAGTGCAGGCACCGACTGATGGATCGAGCGAAAGAGAGACAAGTTTTTGCCTCGGCCGGAGAACCGTCTGGTAGGTTTGCACCTCTGGGACCTCGGATCGAGATCGTGTCTTCGGCGCGCGGGGGCCTTGCACCGAGGCACGATCGCGGGATAGGGTCCGAGAGGTGGCACAGTGGTTGAGTCGAATGGAATTTAAATTTACTAATGATGAAATGATAAGAAAAATAGCCAATAAATTACATTCAAAATTAAAAAAAGCAATCAATTTTCTTTCCATAAGTTATATTCAACAATCGATATTCTTTGAAATTTTGTAAAATGTTAAATCTCTTCAAAGACTTTTATATAAAGGAAACATACATTCAGATTTGTTCTCAATTAGGGGAGAGTGGGGAAACTTGATCCCAAGCCTGTATCTTTTTTTGCAGAACACAAACGTACAGGTTTTATGTAAAATTGCTGTAAACATTTTGCTTAAGATTTCTTTAAAATGTTGAAAGGGGGATCAAGTTACCCCTAACATTTTTAGAATTCCGGTTAAATTTTTTTTTAGCAAATGGCATTACTCGAAAACTTCATCTGACCAAGTATTCTTATCAGCCAAACATAGTTGAATCTTTAAACTTTCAACTCATGCAAAAATGTCATAGTTTTGTGATAAATTGAGGGAGCTATGTGATACAAGTATTCAGCAAGAAATACTCACACTTTTAAATGCACATTTTTAAATCACTCATCATTTTCCCAAAATCAAGTTTTTTTTTGTTTTGAAAAATTACAAGAATTAGGACACGAAATTTGCATAATTTGCCCTACAGTTCAGGAGGGCAATGTCTCTTTGCCGAGCTTTTGCTAAAATGTCGTGCTTGAGGGAGAAAAGAGAAAAAATTAAAAAAAAATCATATTTAATACAAAATTTAAAAATATACAAAAAGTATCACAAATATCTTGTGATACAACATGTCACAAGATAGCAGCACTCAAGCGATGCTAAATGTATCCAAAATTTATAAATTATAAAAAGCTTGAAAGTGCCTCAACAATTAACATCGTTCACAGTCGGTAAAAAAGTATGAATTTTATTTATTTGGTGTTTTTTCCCTAATTTTTTGGGAGAATTTTTAAGAAAAAATAACTAATGAAATTTTGCATTAGCCAAACAATTAATATGTATTTATGATCGACCAAATTTCTTAATTTTCAGGTTTAAAATTGACAAACATAATGATTGACATTTTTTCTGATTTATTAATTGCCGACATTTCCTATTTTTTGTTTCAGACCAAGAAACAGAGTATGGAGTTTCAAACCAAGAAACAGAGTATGGAGTTTCAAACCAAGAAACAGAGTATGGAGATTCTAGAGTTTGATTTTTTAAGGTAGTTTTCAAAGTTTCTTAGACAAATTTATAAGTAGTTCAGACACCAGTAGAAAAAAATATTTTCATATTTGAGCAACCATGAGCATTTAAAAAAACTAGCATTGCAAATTTTCTCAAAAATCAAAGTCTTGGTAAATTTTCATCGAAAACGGTACATTTAAAAAAAATTCTGTTAAGATTTTTTTTATTTGAAATTCGATATTGCAACTAAAACTGAAGTGAATTTTAAATTGGTAGTTTTCCAACCTTTTGGCCCTGCAGGCCAGACTTGATTTTTCTGAAGCAGTGGCGGGCCGGAATTAATATTTGATAGAAGTTGAAAAAGTAAACACATTTTTTTCAATTTTCTTATGATTGAGTTTTTTAAGCAAACACATAAAAGAACTAATGTTGCAAATATGATTCATATATCTTGATTTTAAAAATGAAAAAAAAACATTCAAAATTTTTTTTATTTGACTTATTTTAATTTTTGCTTGTTTAAAATTGTATCGATATTGTTTTTGACGATTGCAATTTAATACCTTGGTTTATTTTTTTTATAAAAAAAAAAAACATTCAAATTTCAATAATCGTTGCAAGTATTTGTTACATTTTTCAATATTTTAAAAATATTTTCAGCGATTTTCAGTATGAATAATTTGATTTTTAAGATTTAAAAAAAACTTTATAACTAAAAAGTTGTTTTGGAAAATACATTAGTTTTGATTAACTTATTTATTAAAAAAAAGAAAATAAAAAAAATCAAATTGAAGTAAAAACAGTCAAAACTGAAAGAAATAACATTTAGTCTTTTTGTAAATTTCAAGATGACAATCGAAGTTTTTTCATAAATTTAACAATTTTTAGAAATGGATATTTTTGTTTTCCTGCACATTTTTTTCAGTTTAATAATATCAATATAAAAATTATATAAGAATTAAATTCAAACATGAAGAATGTTCTTTTAATATGATGAAATTTGATCTCAAGCTTTTTTTTAAATTCAGACAATAATTTAATTTATTTAATACTTTATGAACAGCCTTAAGGGCCGATCATAGAAATATTTTAGAAAGCCGTCGCGGGCCGGATGAAATGGCTTCACGGGTCGGATCCGGCCCGCGGGCCGGACGTTGGGCAGGCCTGATTTAACCCTTTACAACCCAATCCCGCCACGGGCTTTGATTTTAAAAAAATCGCCAAAAATCCAGTTTTAAACCAATTTTTGATCTTTAAAAAGCATTGGAAAGAAGAACTCTTAAAATTTTACAAAACTTATGGGTTGGAAGCTCAACTTGTTTTATGTGACTTTGCCAATGTTTTTAAAAATGTAAATTTTTAGGGGTCAAGTTTGGCTGTGTTTTGTTTACTAACATTTCCTATATTTTAAGTAAATAGAAGTATGCAGAAAATTTTCTAGTGTTCCAGACTATGCCTCTACGCATTTTGTCTACAATTTAAAGGATAATGGTGCCATTTTATAGCAGAAATGTGAAAACGAGCAAAAAAAATTAAAAGTGACTGTAAAAACATGAAAAAATACATCTGCAAAATGTAATGGGTGGAATGGGAAGAATAGGCCAAATACAAACATAAATTAACCAAGATAAATGCAAATTACAATACTAAAACTGAAACAAGAAAAACATAAAACAAGAGAAGTAAAGTTTTTCGTAGAACAAAAGTTGCTCAAAATAACCTCCTGAACACGGGAAAAATAATAAAAAAATGGCGAGGGTTAATGGCTTTTTGTAAAAGTCTGCTTTGTAACGTCGCGAAATGTTCAGCGGCTGCAAAAAAAATGCTTAACTTTTTTTACAATAACAAATGATGACATTCGATTCAGTAGTCAATTTTACGTTAAAAATCATAAAGCAAGTCTAGTTTATGTTGATTAACAGATCAGAAACAGTCTAAAAAATATTGAAGGAACAAAATTCTCCACCGATGTAAGGTCACGCAATATCTTCGGTCGTAGAACAGCAACCGAAACTTCAAATCATTAGCCAAATTTTGTTTTTCATGGAATACGTACTTTCAGAATCTTTAAAAATATTAAGGTGGCCGAAATTTTGAAGAATTTTTCACCTACTGTGCTCATTGCAGATTCCAAGATCCCAGCCTCTGCGGCGACCACGAGCCGGTTCAACCTTCTCTTGGGGCACGATCTTTTTTTTTCTCTTTCGCGTGCTCGCAAGATCTTGTTTAGAGTTTATTTTTACCAAACCCAGCAGTATTTGGCTCGGGTGCTTGTACTCCACTTCGGTTATGTGCATTTTATAATGGGAATCGCTTCAGCTGCATAACCAAACTGTCTCGGTTTGAAATACAAATTCTTGCTGTATGTCATCATATTTCTATACATTTTGAGTGATATCATTTATACATGTTTAATAATAAATTAATAGACTTCAATTTGTAGGTGACGAACCCGATCAACATAGATCAAAAAGATCCTCAACTGTCAATCAATTAAACACTCAAGTGGGACCAGTCAGTAAAGGGTGAAGCAAAATATGGCTCCGCAAGTACTCTTACGACAACTCAACATCGCTCACAAGAGTATCCCAAGGAGATCACTTGGCGATGCAAACTATTTGATCTCGTTTAGGTTCACGTCACCCGGGTCAAACGAGATGAATGTCGCGTCGCGACATTTGGCTCTAGTCGCGTGTGAGAAATATTTTAGCAATTTTATAATTTGTTCGCTGTAAGTTTTACAATTGAATGAACGGGTGGCTGGTCGGTTATGAAACTGTCGTCAACGTGCGATGAAGTAATTATTATTGGGATCGAACTGTGCAATATCTGTGGGCTGCTGCTGCTGCTGCTGTGAACAATTGAGCAACAAATTAGAGCACCATGTAGCGTGATTAGCGATGCTTTAATTACTTTGGCAAATAGTTTCAAACGGTGATTGATTGTTACACGTATTATATAATTGGCATCATAATCGCTGGTGCTTGAGTAATAAGGTCTTATACGCAAATGAAAGGTGATAAGTTGGCCTGGAGGATCGAAGCAATCTGTGCCCGTGGTCGGACGCGTTTTTGATTGCTGTCATTTTTTTTACCTTTTTAATTGTCTTCAAAAGTGAAAAGTTTCGCAAAATCCGGAAATCTCGTTCCTATTTCCGTTTCAAGACATTGATGGAAGTGACAATTTTGTGAAATTTTTGAAATACGTCTTCCACGACTCGGAAAAGTTGCTCCACCGGAAGGAGATGTCAGCAGCAATAAGATAGGAGCTTGTTAACCTCACGAAGTGGCCATAAGCTTAAGCGTTCCTGTGGTTCCACGTCTTTCAAGAATTGTCGAAGCAGATGTGGGTGGCGTTCATCATCCAGCCACTTTAAAGTTTTGGGTCGCTTGCAGTCATTCGTGCAGTACCAAGACTGCTGCCGGAGGTTCTGCTGATCAAGGCAGGAATTCAAGATTTGTGAAGTTTCAAGTGTCATGTTGCGAGGCGATCGAAATTGAGCTGTATCCAAGATTCTTCGTATTTGGTGAGAGCTTTCCATTTTTATTTCCAATTGACACAAACATTCACTCTAACATCCATACACTTCAGTAAAGACAAACCACGCCAATATTACTATATACGCGGTAGGGTGTTCCTTTGGTCGTTCGCTGTGAGTTGTGGATTGCCTGCTTCTCTAATGAAGGTTCGACTAGGGGGGGCATGCTTATTAATTTCTCGTCGCTCCATACCCTCAGTGACGTGATGGGAGCAAGGGCGTCTATACAAAGTGTCCCTACACCCGCTACAAATTTCCGGTGCTTGGGGAGGGGGAAAGGGGTTTCTTTTTATTCTTTGCGCCGGTATTTGTGGCACTAAAATTCGTGCAAAAAAACTTATGCACGTGGGTGTACAGATTACGGAGTAAAAGATGATCGAATTGTTCACCTAGCGCTCACATGTGTTCCAGGACCAAGTTGCCTGCGGGTATGGGGATCATACATACATACATACATACATAATCGCTGGTGCTTGAGTAATAATGATTTTCAATGGGAGATCAATGCAATTATGCAAACGAGCAATAAAAAAAGTACAATTACACATTTGTACATTCGAAAATGTGGGATTCTCATAAAAACATAGTTCTGCAACCAATAATGACTAAGCTGAAATATTATTTCAATTTAGTTCAACAACTCTTCACATTGCATAGTGTTTTCCCTCCTATGTTTTCCCAACAATACTACTGTTGTGTACCCCATCATCAAGTTCCCACCCAGTAGAAACACTTGTGATGTGCTCTCACAGATGAGCATGAAAAACATCCGTTCGAACTATGTAGTACAGTGCACCAGTCCGAAGGTAAAAAGTCAAAAATCCATTAACCTTTTGCACTTTACCCAAGGTGGTACAACCGATTACAAAGTGTACCGAAAATTGCACCACCAACACCGCTGGCTGGAGAGTTCAATTAAGGCAAAGCTTTTTGCGCGTAAGCTTTGAAGGTTTCCAAAAGTAAACTTTCCACTTTTACTAATGCCTCTTGCATTGAACTCCGCTGGATGATGGTAGTTAAATGCCAAACCAAATGCTCTCCAGTCCAAAGATCGCTAATCGAATTTGAATCATACGGTTTACCTTTCCCCTTGATTAAATTAAACCCACCGAAATCAGGTGCACGCATCAGCTCCGAGCTGAGCTCTTCTCTAACAATAATTGATGGTAATGGCTGATGATGTGTCGAGAGGAGCCTGCTGCTGCAACGGTTTCAAAGAGCTACCTACACCTAAAAGCCGGCTGACGCGTCTGCACTTGCACAATCTCGCGGTTAATCTCCCGTAAATAAATTATTTAATAATGAACTTTTAAACGCGCGCGCACTCGCGCGTCGTCGAGCCAAGAAGACGACGGTGACGATGTGGCGCGTATTACGTGCAAGAAGACGCTGCTGCTGCTGTGCTGCTGTGAAACCGAAAGTGAGTGGATGTGCAATCTTTAGTTTGTTGTACCTTGCCTTTTTGAGGTGAACTTTGCAAAACATCTCTCTTGCTCGTGAACGAGTTCGTCGCGAGGGGTACCTCAGTCCTCGGCAACTTACATGCCTCGGCGAGATCACCGAGTGGTGTGCAGTGTGGTATGGATCGAACCGACCGACCGGGAATGCAGGTTTCGTGCTGAGAGGACTTTATAGGGAGATTCGTACCTGAGGAACGGTTGCATAATCGATTTCACCTTAACTGTCAGGTACAACTTCTAGGATATGTTGAATAGTTGATCATTGGAGTGATTTGTTTAGGATAAAAACAACCCTCATAAAAAAATCCTTTTTGTAAACGGTTCTGTACGGAAGACATCTCAACCTACCTCTGCTGAAAATTTAATATGATTTGAATCGACCAATTTCATCAACATTTGACCAGTAGGTACTGTATACTAGCATGTCCCATTTTGCAGTCATGTCGTAGAATTCGAGGTGTTCACTCCTTAAATGCTGAAACAGTGTTTTCTTAGATAAGAAAAAATAATAAAATACTTTACCACACTCCCTTTTCAATTTACTGAAAAACGCATTTTCTGAACAAATCGATTGAAATCAATACACAACATGATAAAATAAGGCTTATTTTGTCATTAAATATTAGGGTTTTGTCCAAAAATCGAGAGGCACTATCAATTTTGACCAAAAGTTTTAAGTTTCTAGCTTCTACAAGTCAAACAAATCGAATTTATGCGAACCTTATTTTAAAAGTGCTAATTTACTTTGAGGTAGCCCATTTTTTCCTATATGACATTTTGACATTTTGACATTTTGACATTTTGACATTTTGACATTTTGACATTTTGACATTTTGACATTTTGACATTTTGACATTTTGACATTTTGACATTTTGACATTTTGACATTTTGACATTTTGACATTTTGACATTTTGACATTTTGACATTTTGACATTTTGACATTTTGACATTTTGACATTTTGACATTTTGACATTTTGACATTTTGACATTTTGACATTTTGACATTTTGACATTTTGACATTTTGACATTTTGACATTTTGACATTTTGACATCTTGTTTAACAATTAAAGGAAACAGTAAGTTTTTCAATTGTTCAATCTATTTGAGTCATGTCACTCCTGCACCTCACTGCTAAGTGAATTTGTGCTGATCGGCGATACAAATTAAGCACGCATACTTGTGCACAGAACTGACGTGTGAGATACTGCCCTTCGAGTGTTTACGTTCTTGTCAATGAAATTTAAACATTTCGACAATTTCCTGTGATGGTGTGCGTAAATCTTTGAGACCATTCAAATCGGGAGGGATTTCCACGCGTTTTCAGCGTTGTCTCACACAACTAAAATTGAGAGGGCCACCCTCACGGATTTCTCGTTTGCGTGTAGTAGAATCAACAATCATCCTCCAATCAATCGCTTCATGAGCCACAGATGAAAAGTAGGAATCAATCATCACCACTTTTTTTTTATTCATAACTTATTTTTATTAGGTCCTTTTAGGTGCTGTGACCAGGTTGAGACCGAGGATCGTTAAATAACTAATATATAACAAAAAAAAACAACAACGCCTTAAATTCCATTCTTGGAGATCATGTAACTGACTAGGGTTACTTGGTCCAAGCGGGTCTTACACAAGGTCTTACAGGCCGATGTACTCGGAGAAAATGCTCCACAGCTCAGCCGAACTGTAGAGCACCTTCCTCCTTCGTGGCTCCACCGTCTCGGGAGCCACTGCTTCCTTGGCTTTTTTCTGCGGGAATCCGATAAAAATATTTTCAGACATAGGCTCTTTGGTCCCGAGACCTTCAAAACAGCATACCGTAAACCGTGATTGGGACAGCAGTTTTAACCATGTTGAAGCACAATATTTTGATTTTTCTGGTTGGTTTCGGTTAGAACAGACTCAGGCCAACAAAATGTATACATCCATTTCCACATTTGAAAGCTTTAAGTGCTCTAAAAACTGCTGTCCCTATTCAGACTGTAGTCCCGATTCACCCCAGATTACGGTATTAAGTTTTCATACGATACGAATGTTAAGCTAGATTTTTGAAACTTCTTACCATTTTTTCTAAATAGTCAAACTAATCACCTTTCTTTTGCGTCTAAGACTACTAAAATCGGATGAAATGACGCGGAGATATGATTTTTTGAAAAAAGTGGTTTTTGAGAAAATCGACGAAAATTGCCATTTTTCAGACCACCCTAACACGGCGTAGGTCATCCTAATGGCCAAACAAAAAAATACGAGTCTAATTATTTCGGCCAAGGAACCTCCAGGAAAATGTTGAGCCCGATCTAAAACTTTTTTTTCGAATCATGCTGTTTTCGTGGGGAATTGCTGTACAGTTAAACCTCGTATAAGAGCGCCTCGCATATGAAACTTTGCATATGGGTCATTCCACCTGAAGTGTGCAAGAAAAAATGCAAATTTGAAAATTACCATCTCCGATTCTGCTCAAATTTGGCAGAGCTGTTGAGACTATCAAAACATGCAAAAATCCCGAATTTCATCCAAATCGGACCACCCCCTCCATTTTTGTACCCTCCCAAAAAATCGGCTTTTTGGCGATTTTTGAGCGAAACCCCTATCTTCAAACGACGATAACTCAGGAACCACAAATCTTAGAGGGTCGGTCTTAGACTCAATTTTGAAGGAAATTGGACGTATAATCCATTTCCGTGAACAAAATTTAGATTGAAATATGTTTTCTACCTGTATTGCGCAATTGAAAACTTTAAATGGCCGTATCTCAAAACAGCCCTATTTATTTTTAAAATTTAACCTCACCATCGTATTCCCCGTCCGATTTTACATAAGAATCACTTATCGACAGAAAGGAATATTTTTCGTTCCAGAGATATCGAATTTTAACGTTTTAAGTATTTGAAATAACCTAAAATTATAATATCTACACTCGCCGCATCTGCTAGAAGCACTCAGTCGTGCTGATCAATAATAACTACCTGGTGTTCTGTAAGATGAATTATTTTTTCAATTTTATACGATTTTGAGATAATCAATACCTTGAACAATCTATTTTTTGTTTAAGGAATATTTATTGGGTAATTTTTAATGCACTATTTTTCCTGATCTCAGTGTCATTGAACCATATTAAGTAAAATTTGAACTTTTAATATTTATTTGCAAATGCTACAGAGTTGGGGGCTATGGGCTATATTTTTATAAAAAATCATCTAAACTATACAAATTTATAGTGTTTTGGATTCGTTATGAACTCAGCTATACAGCTACACCAAATTTGCATGGTTTACGATGTTCTAGGTCATCCGAAGCTTCGTCAAGTTAAGGCCTATGTGATCAACGCCGCACAGGGCGAGGTAGGTGATTTGACTGTGGTTTTTGACCACAGATTATACCTGGATAGCCTCAGGAAGGTTCACGGACTAGTCTACCGATATTTGATGATGTTCTGGATCTTCTGTAGAGTCCCGGGAGTTACGGTCGATTGGTCTACCGCCGTAACACGGCAGAGGTCAGTGGTTTTTGACTTCAGATTATCCGGATAGCCTCAGGGAGGTTCATGGACTAGTCTACCGATATGTGGTGATGTTCTGGGTCTTTTGTAGAGTCCCGGGGGTTACAGTCAATGGGTGTACCGCCGTAACAAGGCAAAGGTCAGTGGATTTTGACCTCAGATCATATCCAGATAGCCTCAGGGAGGTTTAGAGACTAGTCTACCGATGTGTGGTAATGTGCTGGGTAGCGTGGTTCAGCGATATATGAAAAAGACAAAAGTTGTTATTTTCGAGCGCCTTAACCGGAATTCCGTTCTACTATGTCCCCAAAAGCACTCCTGAAATTTTGAGCCGATTTGGTTGAGGTTTAGTAGTTCCACCATCGATCTAAAGTTTGTGTGGTTTTTGAGAAAATTACTGTGGAAAATGAGCAATTTCTATATCGTAACAGAAAAAAATGCACATTTTTTTTCAAATGGCTTCATTCTCGAGATTCATATATGTAGATATTGGTCTGGGGAATAACTTTGTAGAACATTGCGAAACGCTGCGAATTTATCCTAAAAAGATACTAGTACCTTTAGATAACCCATTTTGGAGGGGCTTCATGGTGTGGGTTAAAATGGGCCCTTTCTCGTTTGTTGCTTTTTCATCGATGGTGCTTTGACTTCTTTAATCAATGTTTATGAAAGTTATTTTTAGAACCAATGCGAAATTTTATTTCAAAACAACCAACGATTGGTTTGGCCTGCGGTGTTCATTCTTTTCGAAGCGGTGTTGTTCCAGGCAGGCCTGCAAAATGTTTCCAACCCAGCGTACACACGAAGCAAACCAAAATGTCAGTTCACTGCTAGCATCTCACTGTAAGCCTACTGTGTCCGTTCAACCACTGCCGTCTGACTCGTGCCGGTCGGCCGCTGGAGAATGAGAGACGTGAAAAAATGAGCTACAGTCACTCGATTCGTGTCGTATGACTGACTCTTAAAATCCTCTCTAAACACTATTTTGACTATTTTTAAACAATTGAATAGTTATAGACTGTGCAAAACACTTAAAACAACCATAACTTATATTAAAAATTACATTTCCACGCATAAATACCAACTTTTTATGTAAAAACTTGTTTCTTTATGTGTGTGCGTGCAACGTCGAATGAACGTTGGTCGACTACTGCCTCGCATTGCAGCTGCTCAGTGAGCTAGGGCACTCACGACTGAGTCGGGTTTGTTTATGTCACGGTTTTGCGGTTCAGTGAATGGATCTGAAAAAAATGGATCTGAAAAAAAGCTTACTTCATCGATCTTGCGCACATCAGACGCCGTCAGACGTTATGCCTTTCCTGCCCTTTCCTTTTCCTGCAAGGCAAGCTGTTCACAGCGTTGACAGCAGTGACGTTTGTTTTGTTCGAGTGGTTCGAGTGCTTTGTATTGAAGCCAAACATTTCATTTGGGCCCAGTTGCAAAACTGTACCTTAACAGTTTTTTTTTTAAAATAATAATGCAATGCGTGCTCCGCGGTTCGGAAAATGGTATTTTAAGTGCTTTTTATGAAAATGTGTACAACGGGGGAGCTGATTCGGCAGCTCAAACTCGCTGCATTTCTGGTTACCGATGACACTTCGTTGGCAAGTGTTATCTGAAGACTCTACGGTGACCGGCGGGTATGGTGTAGGAGCGGTGTGTCAAAGCTGCAAGCAACCTTAGGCCGCTTTGATGGAGACAAGGATGGACGACCATTGATTGAATGAATCCGGTGAGATTGTTCCTTTTAAATCTTAATACACTATTTTATTTTCCTACAGGTCAGTGAGATTTAATTCCGGGCATTCAGTTGGTTTACGTCGTGGTCGTCGCGTTTGATTTTCATCGCCGTCGATTCGTTTATTTCCCCCCAATTTCCCCCCGTTGTGTTTCTGTGCATTTTCTGGAGTGTACTTTCCGGGCGGTTTGCCTGAGTTGACAGTTAGTTCGGTGGACTCTTCCGATTCGCGTCATGCTTGATTTTTGTAGCTGTTCTTAATTATGTTGACAGACGGTTTTTGCAAGAAACTGAAACGACTAGCTAAATTCGGATTACTTGATATCCAAATATTATCATTGTCGAGTTATTAATTCAAGACCGGACATTTTCATTATTTAACTCTCACGATGTCGTGAGTTGCGTTGGTGATTTTAAACGGTGCGCGTTGCGGTCGTCACGCCGGATTTTCGTTGCCGTTTCCGTCTTTGTTGTCCCACGATTGTGTGTGTTTATCTATACGGGCGGTTTCGCATTTTCGCATATTATCTTGGTTCTATCTTTCCACAGCCGGCTGTCTAAGATTGTAATCATTGATGCTTAACTCTATATCTAATAAACGGGAATTGTCTCAACAGCAGCATCCGATTGTTTGCCTTGAGAATAAAATGTTACCCTTATAAACCAAATTTATTGCTTATTTGGGTCACATCATCATCTTCTATGATGAATCCTGACCATTAACCTTCCCTACTAACAAAATCCTAAGTAGAGTAGTTTTCCGGCACACGTGGGGGTGTGGATATCGTATAGAACCCACCCTTGGTAGCAACCTGTGCATACTAACATTCCCGTCCCAATCCCCCCGAGATCTACAAACTGACATGGCGGGCGCCGTTGGTGGCCAATGACTGTTACCTATTTATTCCAGATCTAGTTTTGATGATCTTGATGTTTTATCTTTTCAGCGCATTCATACATGCTGTTGATAAGGGAAACACCATTAGTTCGTTGAAGCGTATGATCGTTGTATTGATAGGATATTACGGTCCTGTTCAGCAACGGAGAAGGACAACCATGGGTGGTCTCTCATGCTCATGCTCATGCTCAGTGAATGGATCTGAAAAAAATCATGTTTGCGTCGCCGATTTTTGCGTCAGAACCCCTGAAATTTTCAGCTCTGGTTCCAGGTCGTCAGAATGTTCACGAGGCGGTGTGGCCACCGGGGATGTTCCAGGTCGTTAGTTCTCAGGACGATGTGGCCTCCGAGGTTGACGGAAAGCTTAAAAGACGGTTCGGCCACCGGTGTTGTTGTAGGTCTTTAAAAAGTGTTGTTCCAGGTCGTCAGAATGTTCACGAGACGGTGTGGCCACCGGGGATGTTCCAGGTCGTTAGTTCTCAGGACGATGTGGCCACTGGCGACGGAAGCAGCCATCAACGATCTGATGCTGTGGAAAAACCTTCAGTTATTCAAAAAGACTGATTCCGAAATCGGTGACGCCGTAAGCAAGGTACTTGAAAGACACCACTTTTGTCTTTTCATAAATCGCTGAACCACGCTAGTGCTGGGCCATCAATCGAAAATCGGACTCAGTTTGCGACGATGTTTTGGCCACATCGTGTTACCTATGTTGACAGGGTCATAAGTGACAGCTAAGTAGGCTAGTTGTAGACCAGCCATCACTATAGCAGTTCAGATTCATGGAGCATGCAAACCGATATTCGCTCAGTTCGCGCCAACAAAGCGGATATTTTTGCTCAGTTCTTGGAGAAGAAAAAAGAAAGCTTATTTATGAGAGGATACAACGGACACAGTGTACTGTTGTCAAACTTGGATCTGATCAAGATGAGCATGACTACAAACCTGGCTGTCGAAGATGCAGTGCAGTGAGAGGAACATCAGGAGATCACAAACCCTGGAACGCTGGAGATTATATTTGTTGGCTAACGAGCTGGTAAAGAATCTTGGAGGTGACCATCTCCTGAATGGCAAGCCATTCGGGGTTAAAAAGGAACGGTTCCTGGTTCAAGCACCCCAACCGTATCTGAAATACAACGCGAAGATGTGTCAGTAAGAACCACAACCTGCAAACATTGACTATGTTTTACTTTAAACTGTTGGAAGCTGGTGTGGTAGCTAGTTGGAAGTGCAGAAGCTGCAAGAGCTCGACCAAAATTGAGGAAGAGCACATAACAAAGTCGGCGACTCGAAAGTAGGAACTGCCAGATGTGTTATAAAAAGGTGTTTGTGCTTTGTGCCAATATTTTGGTAAGATCTGAGCCATCGAAAAACAAACTTGGAAATAATGAACGAAATTTATATCATAGTATAAGACTTGGCAGAAATCAAACAACCCCTGTTTACTTCCAAATGATATGCAGGAACTTGAAGTTCACGTCCGTGATAGGGAAGCGCTTATTCGTCAGCCAATTTCATACGTTGCCGTTTCATGATTTGCCATTGCTTCGAGGCATTTAAGAAACCTGTCTTGCCTTCTAATGAAACAAAAATACAATAGTTTAGTTTATTCTGCTGAAAACATTCAAAATTTAATGATAATAGAAATCTAATCGACTGAAAACAATTCATTTCCAGAATGTTTGGGTTAATTATTGGAATTTCAATTTACAGAACCCCTCAAATTGTTTCATAAACAAAGAAAATTCTAAAATAACTGTTCTCAAGCAATGGATTGACCAAAAAAACAGTTACATTGACACTGACACTTCACGACAAGGTGAACTAATTTTTCAAATGAGTTTCCGTTAAGGTCGACCTCATCGGCGCCACTCAATCAATCTTCTCGGTGGTTTAATAACTTTCGTCAATGCACATATAACCCCCCCTGATGGATTGCAACATATTTTTCATTTATTTTCACTTTTTCATCTTTCCCCTGGCCCACATTAATGAAGTGCAAAAACCGTTCACCTCGGGCGGTGCCAATCATGATCACCAGCCGACCAACCGCCGGCCACCACCCCTAATGAACAGTTTGAGGCCATGTGCAGGATTTTTTTTTTCGGAACTTCAAAAAGAAATTTTACGAGGTGAGAAAAAATAAAAGCTCAAAATGGCCCATTGGAGGCGAATCAATACGATGGTGCGGTCGGACAATTATTTCAGCGCTTTATGTAATTGGAAACGACCTTTGACTACGGTTTATTTGACTTTTTGGGAAACATGCAAATAACCGGTAAAAAAAAAACAAAAAGCTGACTGACTTGAAATTCATGATTTTTTTTTCCTAAAATGCGACTTAACCTTTTAACAACATAAAAACGGCACAATTCAAAACAAATTTGATATGGTACCCCGGTTCAACGTTCCAGACGTTTCCCTCCAAAGACTCGAAGTGCTTTTCTAAATTCTCCCATAACGGCTCGTCTAAAACAAACATTCTGTCCCTTATTGCCATTGGCTGCAAAAAAAAAGTGAATGCAATTCCACCTTCTAGTTCCCAGACAACACTGCTCAACTCGCTATGCTAAAGCTGTAAGGTTTAATTTGAAAAGATCATGTGAACCACAATTATAACTTCCTCACCTATCCCCCCTTTTCCCAGCAGCCAACCAACATGCAATCTTGGCACACCGTCGAGCCTCCGTTGGCAAGGTTCACAAGCGAGGGCCCTCTTTTCTTCTGGGTCCACACAACAGCAGCAGCTTAGTCACCAGCAGTGGTAGGCCATAAGTCGATGGATATTCTGCCCGGAGGCGCATCCAACTGGCCACCACAGCGTCGATTGCGTGAGTTGATCTAGTCTCCGTCCGAGAGTTTCATAAATACCTTCATGTATACAGAAATGAACTGCGCTGAAATTGAACTTCTTCGGGTGTCTTTGGTCAGATCCGCGTGATGTGTGGGAAACTGTTGCAGAAATGCTTCTTGCCTGCTTACTCTGGGATTTGGCTTAGGGTGGGTCGAGGACTGATTAGTTGATGAGTTTCAGTACGTTTTGGCAAATCGTCGGTTCTTTGCATTTTTTTTTTTATTTGGATGAGACTTTGTGTATGTATTCCTTAAGCCAGAGTCTTCGGCATTAAAATTCAACGATAATTCCTTTAGCAGTGCACAGCAACAACTTCCTTGGATATCTTCTTATTCCAAAATTGAAAAACCTACAGTCTCAATCCTGCAATAATCTGATTGTTAATTAAAACCTTCAATATTTGTTGTAAATTATTTTGTAGACAATAGCTTAATTTGGGGTCGTGCATAAACCACGTGGCCTTTTTTTGGAGAATTTTTGACCCCCCCCCCTTCCCCCTCATGGTTTTTCGTGGTTTCACGCCAAACCCCCCCCCCCCCCCTATATGGCCACGTGGCTTTTTCCTCCCAGGTGAAAAATCTTTAAAAACAACAAAATAAAATAAGTATAGATTTCAAAAATGTTTATCCACAAATGATATACCGTCAGTGGTGGTGACTTTTGGTCAAAAAACGATATTACTGTTGTTATTTTAACACAATAAAAATATTTCAAAATATATTGAATAAAGAATAATGTCGGGGAATGTTCCTGAATGAATGATTTACCAACATTTTCCCAGAATATGGCTAGTGTAATCACACCGTTCACAAATCCCAAACGTTTTAAAATTAACTCAAACTCACCCTTTAGAGGGGGTGACATTGGGTCAAATACAAAACATTTTAATTTGTGTAAGTGCTGTAACACCATTAAAACCAATTCAATAATATATAAAAAACAGAAATTCACTTAAAAGTGTGAAAAAAGTATGATATCACTAAGTTTAAGGTAAATAATAACACTATAACAATTTATTGAAATGGTACAGAAAACTCTCAACAAAACAAGCAACTTAGTAAAACATATGTATTCAAAATTATGGAATTGCAGTGCAATTAATAGCATCCAGAATAAATATGCTTTAGAAATTAAAGCTATTATGTTTTTAAACAGCATTCATGATTTAATTAAAATGCGCTTTTAAATATTTTCATAAAATCAAAATTAATAATTAAAAAAGTAAAAAAAAATTGTTTCCGGAAAAAAATATTTTCATTTTATTTTAAGGAATATATCTAGTTATAAAAGCTCCTTGTTATTATTTATTTTATTTCAAACATTCATAAAAATCCTAACTAAAGCAACTTTTCTTTTTAATTAAGCATGATTGATTCCAATGAGTCAGTGTGTCCAAAAAAAGTCGAGCTGTGTAATATTTTTTCTCCATACAAGAATCAGAGACAGGGACAAACATTCAATATTACGACCTTTTGAAATGTTAGTCTTAATTTAATTTTTTTCTGAAAATATTGATTTTGAAAAGATCGGAAAATTTAACGAAAGTTTTATTTATAAACATTGAAAATCGCACCATTAGTTGCTGAGATATCGACATAAGAAAATTATGGGTTGTTTGGGTGAGACTTAGTAAACATCAATTTTATGTTTTTAAATCTTTGCATGGCAATATCTCAGCAACAAAGTTCAAAAAAAGCACTTCAAAAATATTTTTTTCAAAATTGGGCAAACATGGGCACTAATTTTTGTTTAAATTAATAACAGCAACTATTTTTTAAAAAGTTACCTAAAAATAGCTATAACTTAAAACGGTGCACTTTATGAAAATTTCACTAATGTACTTTTAGATTGCAAATTCGATTTTACATCGAAAAATTAAGTTGACATTAAGTTGCGGTCGAATAAAAAAGAATAGTGTTTTTTGCAAATCATGTTTTAATGACAAAAAGTGATATTAAAAATCAGCAAAATAAATTACCATTTATCATTTTTTTTCAGTGTAGTTCTTATCCATACCTACAACTTTGCCGAAGACGCCAAACCGACCACAAATTTCTTCAAAAGATACGAAAAAACGAAGTTGACTTTATAGCTGTCGGCCACCATTGCTAGTACCAACCACTAGTGTCTTCCTTTTATCTACAAGGACTTCGCCGCCCTGGGCTCCTAAGTGTATGAAATGGCACGGAGCGACGGCGCCGAATACCCATATTTACACAAAGAATTTTAGAGCGCCCGCCGCGGGATTCGAACCGGCGACCTCTGGATTATGAGTCCAGTGCGCGGTCCGATTGATCCACACGGGCGGGACAGATAGATACATACAGATTTTTTTAATTTTCATTGCTGCCAAATTTGTATGGAAAACTATATGGACAAACTAATGATGCAAAATGGCTTGGGCACCAAAAAAGTTTCAGACGGATTAAAAAAAAATTAAAATTAAAGAATAAAGACCGATTTTGTATAGAATTGCTCGGCAGTACAAACAAAAGTTATGTGAAAATAATCGAAAAAACCGATTTCGTGTCTTTGGCAAAGTTGTAGACAACGCGCTAAAAATCATTCTTTTAGTTATGGACATCCAAATTGTTTAAGTCTTACTCTTACTTTAAATTGAATTTGCTATCTTTTGATAAATTTAAAAAAAGATTGAGCTAAAATTTGGAATTGATTTAATTTTTTTTTTCAGTTGTTTAAATAGGCAATTATCTACGATTTAAGATTTTTGATCCAACTTTTGGTTGCTGAGATATTACCTCAAAATAAATACAAAAAAAAATATTAAATGTAAGTTATTTTTTCAATCTTTTCAATATCTTTGAAATTATTAACACTGGGACGCCCAACGCATGTCCAATAAACACGGATACCCAAGCCTCCCTTAAACGTTGGAACGGTAACTTCACCTCGCAGATTTTCGGGCTTGTCTCCGCGGATTTTCGGGCGATTTTTTTAATAGAGCAAACAAAAGTTGGAACGACGTTTTTGATCGCATAATTTACAGATGTGATCAAATCGAGTTCTGCAAAGTTTAAAGATCATCTAAACATCCTTATAATTCACTCAAAAAAATGTCCCGGTTGGTTGAGTTATGCCCGAGAACCAGCGAGTTGAAAATACCGTTCCATCTTTTTTAATGAGTTTTATGTATGTTGATCTTTAACGGCATTGTATTGAAATTTATTTCACAAATTGATATCGGCATTTGAAAATTAAGTAACGCTTTAAAACTTAAATTATTTTAATGTGTCTTTATATTTGAGTGGTTTTATCTCAAATATGAAGTTGAGGGTAGAGAATATTTTCTCAGCTTAAAGAAAAACTAAGATTTTCAGGAAAGGGCACCTTTGGCCCCTATTTTTTTAATCTTTAAATTAATTAAGAAACAAAAACAATGTTTGCTTACAGCTCGTTTTTTCTCTAAAAATCTAAAATGTTTGCCCATGTTTCTCTTTGGCTCAAGAGATGGTCCCTATTAACATAAAAAAATACCTACAACTTTGCCGATGGATAGTAAACGTGTATTTTATGAAATGTTACGTAATATAACAATCCGAATTGTGTAACCCATGAAATAAGGAATACCTTTTAGACCAAAATATTCATCCAATTTTTTGGTGAATCTTAAAGTATGTATTGTTCGTTTTTTCGTTACTGGTTATTTTTTAATGTTAGACGTTTCACTTGCAAATGAATAAAACTGAAATTTTGCGCGATAATCCTGAAATTGGGGTTTTTAGTTTCTTTGTACTTAAAAAAATATTGCATGAGAGAGGAGATACAAGATATCTTGAGTTTTTTTTTAAGTGTCAAAAGGAAATCTTTCGATAAAGATTCTTCGATCACTTATAGGATCAGCTACGGTAATTAGCTAAGATCTAAGATTTTGAAAATATTTTTTTTCGCCGAGAATCATTTTTAGACACTTCTTTTATAATACATATTTAGTCTTTTGCCTTGTTACGAAAATCTTATAAAATTGCCAGCTATATTTATTTTTTAAATTGTTCGAAAATAGAACTATCGAAAACTACATCTACTTTCAATGCAAATTTGCAAGCACATTTTTAGCTACAAGATACCATCAACAAAAAAAATTGTTTGCATTTTGGTACGCATTTTTTAGAGTTTATTTACTTTGGATACTGAAACTTTATTTTTTAACAGCTTTTAAACTTTTGTAAGAAGTAGTTAAATGAGTATTAAAAAGTGTTCATTCAGTAACAGGCTCAAAGCATAAATATGAATCTGCCGAAATATATAATTAATTTTGAATTGGAAAATATTGTGACATTGAAATAAAAGTAATAATTCTAAACACAATAATTGTATGCTTTTGAAGTGTAACAAAAAATGTATGCATATAAGTAAACTCAAAGCGCGTATTTTTTTCTTTTTTTTAAGAAAATATTTTTTTTGAAAGGCCACGTGGTCAGCCGTCGACCCCCCCCCCTCCCCCCCATGGCTTTTCATGGTTTTTTTCGGTCGGATTTCGGACCCCCTCCCCCCCCCCTAAGGAGACCACGTGGTTTATGCACGACCCCTTAGGGGATAAATTAAAAATTTTATTAAAAGTTCCCGTAGTTTTGATATTTATATGTGTGTGAAACAATCTTGGTGCAAAATCTCTGGTTGATGTACACTAGGGTGGGTACGTTTTTCAAAAAGTTCTCGGATCAAGTTTTAGTATGGTTCCCCTTGTAGGGCATGCCCATAAGGACTTTCATGCCAAATATCAGCTCATTTGGTTGTAAACTGGCTGCGCGCATCAGGGTTATTTTTTTTCATAAAATTATTTTTATTAGGTCCTTTTCGGTACTGGGACCTGGTTAGGACCGAGTCGGCTTTTGTAATTACATTTGACTTAATAATTACAGAGAATCTTGTGTGTAAATGTTAGTGGGAGGGGAGCCGATTACGCATCAGGGTTAAAGTTTACATGGGAATTACTATGGGAAATTGGAACTTTTTGTTCAAACGCTCCTACAGGTCTGGGAAAATCACGCGCCAACATCTGGTATGGTCAGGCATATGGATTCGTTATCCCTAGACCTGGCGCATCGGCAAACAATTCGATGTCTCCGGAATCAACGGTTTTCCCTGAAAAGGCATCAAATTTTCCTTAGCATGCTATGAAAACTTGATGAACACCGCGACGCCATACGTCAAGCAGCTACCACGTGGTTGTAATATTTGCAAAAAAATACAAATTTGCTATGCAAAGATTCTGAATTCGACTAAATAATATCAGGATTGCTCGAAATGATCATTTTCTAGTAAAAAGAAGGTTTGCAATTGAATATTCCAGCCGTTTCTCACCCACGTGGTAGCTGTCTGACATATGGCGTCGCGGTGTTCATCAAACTTTCATAGCATGCTTAGGAAAATTTGATGCTTTTTGAGGGAAAACCTGTACATGGAAGAAAAAATCTGAATAAAATTTAAATTAAAAAAGTGAGCAAGTGCTGCCAGGAAACTTTCGCTATAAATGCTACTTTTCGTGAGTGTTCGCTTAAAATTTCATCAATTTTGGCAGCACTAAGCAGACCCAAAAGAGCGCTGGAAGAAAAAAAAGAACTAAGCTGAAAATAGACAAAAGGGCGTGGCCCAATGCACTCCACTGATTAGAATGCATTTTTGAAATATTTTTTTTAAATGCTTGTAAAAGGAATAGCATAACCTTTAATAAAAGTGAAAATAAACAGAAATGTTCACCAAAAGTTGCTCTACTCGTTGGTGTACTTGGTTTTAGTGAATTTCAAGGAACAATCCAGATTATCCAGCATCATTCAAACACGACCGCTTATTAGGCTTAAAATGGCTATTTTTCCCCTACGAACACCATTTTATCCAGCTCTCAAGAAGTTCGATTTCAATCCTGAGATATTCAATAAATACCGAAAAAACTCCTCACTCTTAATATGAAAGAAGTTTCAATCTTGTCGTACTATCTTGACACAACCTGAAAATTGCTGTAAGTGCGAAAACTGCCCAAAGTGATTTCTAGCCAGAACGCGTTTGACACACGTACATGCCCGGCTACCGTGAATATTTTGAATTATAACTCCAGACTCCGGCACGAAAATTCAACCAAACTGCTTAACAATGCACATAATGGTCAACCAAACAAAATTTGTTCTATATTGTTTACATTGCGTGCTCTATTTTTAAAACGCCTTTTTCTCGAAATGTCAAAAAAACACGTTCGACAAGATAGCACGACAACGTCAATATGGGTGACAAATGAAGTGAAAATTTATACAACATAAAAAGTTTTTGGTTAAAAAACTAACTATTCAACCCAACCACTTTAATTTGCATATTTTTCTAACAATGCCAAATTTTACATGTAGTTTTTTTCTTAAAAATATTTTCAACAAAAAGATCAATATTTATTTTTAAATACTTTTTATGAAAAAGTTGGTTACTAGTTACTGTATTATTTGCTTAATCTTGGTAAACTATCCGAAGAATAAGGCTTAGAAGATTTTGTTAACACCAGTTTAATAAAATTGATTTTCAAGTTTTTTTTTTTTGGTTTAAATTTAAACACAAGCAAAAGTAATAGAAAATAATGAAACATTTTCAATTCAGGGGAAGCCACAACTAGAAGGTTTCCAGAAACACGTGCATTTTTTCAGAAATTGTGTGGGAGGACCGTTTTTGCCAATAATTCAAAATAAAATCAGAGAAATTGTGTTTTGAGCTATGAACACATAAAACCTTTAAAAAACCACCCCAACTCACCAACCAAGAGCGACACTACATTCGGACCTTGTTGAGAACAAACCCAAAGCCGTTGTCGGAGTTGATGTTCATGAAAAGCGAAAACTTGGTCCGCAAGCCCAAGCTCGTCGAAATCCCCGCACGTTCTTGTTTTGTTTCATGGTATTTACCTCCTTAGGCCGATGCAAATATTTAAAAAAGTTTTTGTCCCTCGGCCCTGGCCGAGGTCAAGGGGGGGGGCAAAAAAATAAAAAAATATAAAAATTTAAATAACAAGCCATAGTCTTCACATTTAAATGAAAAAAGTGTTTTAAAAGGCATTTTACACTAGTTCAGTTGTTTTGCAATCATTAGTTTTCAAAAAATCTAAGATCTGACAAAAACAAAAATTGTATCGAAAAAAAAGATTTTGCATCGAAAATTTTCAAAAAATCTTAAGATTTTTTAATAAACCCAAACATGCTAGATTTTAAACGCAGAAGAATGTATTTTAATTTGATTTCAGCTGGTTGCACTTGAATTTTCATTGAAATTTTGAAGTTTATTGTAAAAATATTTTTTTTTGCCCCCTGATTTTTCGGGCCAATTTTGAAGGGGGGGGTGACAAAAACTTTTAAAAATATTTGTACCAGCCTTATGATGTTTCGCCGGCGAGGATTCGATCGTCAACCAACTTGTTGCCGCCGCTGCTCCCAATTCAAGGTCATCTGTAATATGCGCCTCAAAAGGCCGGTTCCAGTATTTATAGCCCCGGCCAAGACCAGACCAGCCTGTTGATGATGATGATGGGATTCAGTTGCAGTCGGCTTTTGCTGACGGAATGTTGTACCCGTAGTGCAAAAAAAACAAGATCACAAGAGAAAGAATACCAAGTGATCGCGTCCGAAAGGTGGTCCTTGATATTTCAACCTTTAGCTAGCTGGATGGCTTGCTGAACCGGTTCACGGCGTTGATGGGGCAGGTCAGCCACATGATGGGACTGCAAGTGCAGTTGCACCGAGATGAAGCTGGGATAACAACAAGGTGTGGAATTTCGAAGAAGAAATACTTTTTTATCTCAACATAATCAACGCTTCATGATCTGCCCTCTTTTGATTTGTGAACCTTCACGCCGCAACGCAACGGTGGAATAATTCATGAATGTTATGTAACGAGGGCAGAAGGTTCGTGATGTATGAAGAAGTAACCTCTAAGATTTGGAACCGAATTGGTTGCGTCCACAATTTTTTTTTTGGTCCCTCCTTTTTTGTATTTTTATTCCATGCCTCTGTGCTCTTTTATGCTAACCAGCAAACTTAGTACACGTTTTAAACCAACGTAATAAATTGCGCAACAACATCCAAAAATTCTCTAAATTTTTCCCGAGAAATGTGTGGTGTTGTCTTGCTCCTGTCAAAAGATACAGCGTCCTAAAAATAGGTGGCAGGTCCGGCGATATGATGTATACGCCATTGAGGTGATTTTGCTGTAGACACGATTTTCTGTTTTTATTCATTTTTTCAATTTAAAATGACTAACTTGAGGTCTGCTCTGTAGAAACTGTTAAAAAGTACAATAAAAATGTGGCCCCTACAAAATTTCTTGTTTTTTCCTATTCTCTGCGATTTTTAAACCACAAACATCATTTGGCCGAAAATAAAGCAATAAAAAATCGCTACTTTTCCTGCCCAATGATGTAAATGTATACATTGCTCGATCAAAGCGATCAAAGCATTAGCATTAGCAATAAAGGTCGCACAATTCCGGATGGCTGCACAACGCTTATCTTGCTGTTTAACTGTAATTAAACGTATGATAGCACTAGACTCTCATCCGGTTACAATATTCCAACACGGGAGATACCATGTTTTCCTCTTTAGATGAGCGTGTAATACTATCCAGTAAGAAAAGGGGCTCCTGGCCGGTACCTTGCTAACCTCGGGGATTGGAAGGTATGTTAGTAAACATCTATCTAGAATGCGCAGAGATCTCTACGTCACCTAGTGGTATAGATGTTTGTAGAGAGGTTTTGGACTCAATGTTAGTAAATTGAACGTTTGTTTTTTTTTAACACCGCCACCACCACCACCACCAAAACCATACCATCACCACAAAAAGTCATGCTAGATTTAAATACAAACACATTACAAAACGAACACAACAATAAAACCATCTTCCTGGCCCTGCTGCCCACACGATACTAACGCGCAATAATATTAATAACCACAATGACCCCCCACTGCATGCATGACTCGAACATGAACACGAACATAGCACAAAGAGAACACCACAAAAATCCACCTTCCCATCACCACTGCTTGCACGATACTCTGCTCGATCAAAGCGATCAAAGCTGGCTTTATTTTTTGTGCCAGCTATTTTGATAGCTGAGTGGATCCCGTAATGCATTGTCCACGTGGATACTTTAAGGGAGGGGGAGGTATTAGGAGCGTTCTTTTATTACGTAACGCAGTTGGGGGAGGGGGTCGGAGGCCGTGTTACGTTCCATACAAAAATTTTAAAATTTGTATGGAAATGTTGTTACGAGGGGGGGTCTAAAAATCCGATTTTTGCGTTACGTAATAAAAGAACGCTCCCTTAGCGATTGTCTATGCTCCATAAACACATTTTTTGCATGAACAATTGTCAGCAAGCGAGGTGGGTGGGTCTAGAATTTTCAAAAAAGTGTCTACGTGGATGTGGATAAGGTGTCATCCATTAAGTACGTCACATTAAAATCAGCCAAAATTTACTCCACTCCCCTTTGTCACGATTTCCCTATGCTTTTAACACGCAATGTCACGCTTGCTCAAAACCCCCTTCTTCCCTCAGAACGTGACGTACTTTATGGATGATACCTAATGGACGTCCCCTTAAGAATTAAATCGAAATAATGTAATAAAATATTGCCCATTCTTGATTTGGTCCCACAACCTCAAATCAACATTCAAACAGTATTAATTTTGACTTCTATCAATTCTCAATGTATACATACATCCGAGCATACATCATGATGAGTAAAATTGGCGTATACATCATTATTTGTTTGCTGAATAAAATGGGCCCCAGAGCAGTTTTTTGAAAAATTCTTTCGTCAGGAGGTAGCTTTTAAGATTCTTTATCAGACTGTACAATAAAATTGAAAATGTCCAAAATGGCGTATACATCATATCGCCGTAAAACGGCAGAGGAGGTAAAAATGAAATGTATCGAGGTTTTTAAGCGAAGATGGTGTTCGAATGGTGATCGCCCGAAATGTCAAAATCACGCAGTGGTACCAACATTACGGAACAAGTGTGCCATGGCATGACAGCCACATTTTTTTTTCTAATGTTGGTGCTACTGCGCGATTTTGACATTTCGGGCGTTCACCATTCAAACGCCATCTTTACTTAAAAACCTGGATTGTGTACTTACTAGGATGTAACAAAAATGACTTTTTGGCGGGCATTCATGGGTTTGTTCCGGGGGGCAAACTGAGCCCAAATCCAAAAATATGAGCTTGATTGGACGTAACAGGAGCTGGCGCTTTGCATTTGCCACTGAAGCGTTTATTTTCAACATGATTGGCGTGAAGGCCAGATCCTTGCACATCTTTTTGTGTATATAACATTGAAATTTGGAGTACCCTGGAACTCGGCACAGACCATCAAAGTTTGACATTTTTTTCAAAAAATCGGCCCCGGAACAAACCCTTGAATGCCCACCAAAAAGTCATTTTTGTTACACTCTAGTTCTTACCATTTTAAAAAAGACTATTCTTTGAAGTTTTTGTCCTCTAAAAAACTTCATTTATTAAACGCTGAAACATACTCGTCGGCGTGCCTTTCGAGCATCGATGATATAGAGAGGACATAATTAAGCAATACGACTTGCTCGTATCAACAAAATTCGACCCCGTTCTATCGAAAACGAAACAAAGGAAAGCGTCCAATTTCCCGGGGTTACAAAATTCCCGGGAAACGGGAAATTTTCAACAAATTTTCCGGGAAATCCCGGGAAATTTAAATTTACGGAAATTATTATGATCCTGTTTCTGATTAATATTTTGCAACAGAATTGTATAGAACAGCAACTTTAATTGTCAAAAAAAGTGTAAGCGTCAGTTAATGACTTGACTACTTGTAAAAAATCATGCAACTTTGAGAAAATATGAAAATTTTCTAATTTATTATGCTGTCTTTCAAATTGAACCAAATCAAAAAAATATTAATAGTATTTTTTGTTGAGAGTATTTTTGTCATCAAAGTGTTTCGACAGTGAAAATCTATGATTCACATCAATAAAGTTGCTTTTAAAGTTGTCTCAGTGACCATAATGTTAATATGAAAAAAATAATATTCCAGAACAAGTATTTTCAACTTGTAAATAAATAGCTAATCATATTGAATTTGCCTTAGAATCTAATTTCTAACGCTATTTATTTAACTATTTCATGAAATCACAACTCAATGTTTTGAAATCTCGTTTGAAATATTTGAAGCGTGTTTTCCCTAAAAGAGCACTCAGCTAGCAAAATCTAAACGTAGAAATATGTACCCTCCCTGAAAAGGCTTATGAATTGATCTTAGTTGAAAGGTTCTCCAAATCTCTGAATTGCAAATGTAACATCCTGGAACAGAACTGCTAAATTCTAATAAAAACACAAATTGAAAAAAATGAAGCGAGTTTTTGAAATATGGTTGCATTCTTTGGGTAAATTTCATATTATACGAAGTTGTTTTTTTAATGATTATTCATTGTTCCATTTATGGTATGATTTTAGTTATATGATAATATGGCCTAATAAATTAATTAAATTAAAATATTTTTTAAAGTGTAAAAGTGGTTAAAATTAAGCAATATTTTTTCACATTTAACCCTCTTACGCCCTTGGAAGCTCACGTGCTTAATAAATTTATAACTTCAAAAAGTAATTTCTCGAATACCTTTATACAATTTTTTCTCGAATAACCCTTTTTAAAAAAATTAATTATATCAAATGATATAACAAAAAATTGTCGTTAAAATATGTTGTTGAAAATAAAATAGTTAATATTCTTTCCATAATAGCGTAATTTTTGTTGTCCAACATACAAGCAAACAACATTCCTAGTTGTGAATGCTTCAGAAATAACAATTATATGAATTTAACCTTGACATAAAATTTACAGACAAGCTGATTAGTTCAATATGAACAGTAGATTGAAATGAATAAAATGAAATCAGGTTCACTACCCAAGTAGCAAGAAAAACATCGCTCTTTATTTTTTGTTGAACAATTGCTGCATAAGTGTTTTTATTCGTTAATTATTGAACAAGTGTCAAAAAATTTGGTTAATTGTTTACATTTTGATCAAAAAACAATTGTTCAACATGGCTGTGTAACACAAATGCCAAATCTAGCAAAGGATTACGAACAGTTCATTTTGAAGTTTATTCTGACCTCAATGAAACATGCTTGTAGAACTCGAAAAGCAAAATGACATTTGCAGACATGATGTTTCATTTCAGTTTGCTAAACGTGTAAACATAGTAGATTTGAACTTTGGCTTCGGCTGGGATTTCCCGTAAACAAGTTGTTTATGTGAAGTTCGCGTTCGTGTTCTAAAAACCGAGCAAGGATATGTTGACGAAACAAGCAAAGATAGTTCTAAAAATAGAAACAGCTTATGTTTGAAAGAAGTTTTGGCAAACTGTTAGTGAACTTGGTAAAACCTAGATGACCGTAGACTTCTTATTGACGTGTAGGCCTGCTCATCCAACATAACCCCTCGTGGAAAGAAGCAGACGCGCGCCCGGACTTGACATTTGGAGTGATCTCTTGGGTTCGATACTTGCCCTGAGCATTCTTCATCAAAAAGGAAAACTGAAAATGCAGCACCGGGAACCAGCAGCAGTAGTAAAGTAGTAGTAGCAAGCGATGTTAATTAGCACTCAAACATAATGGAAAAAAAAATCCCCAAAGGCACAATGAGGAAATTGAATGATTTTTATGGTTGATATTTTTGTATTATCCATCATTCATATTATTATCATTCATAAATGGCGTATCCCTGTCCAAACAAATAAATAACAAAAAACTAGTAGTTAAAGTGTCGTAAAGCGGCATTACTCACAAATAAAGGATTAAATTAAGAAAAAAAACTTTTGAGCGAACACCTTGGACGTATTTTATGAAAAGCCTGTTTAACAGTCTTGTCTGCCACGATATGTTCTTGAACGGTTATAAAAACGTTTTCCCAACTCCCTCCTGAATCTTAAAGGCAGAATGTTGTTAAACGGTTCTAACGACGTTATCCAACCCGGTTCAGAATCTTATAGTCAAGAGTTCTTATGACATGTTCAGCAAACGTTCTCTATGCAGGTAGGACGTGCGCTGGTAAAACTCAATTAAACCATGCACATTTCTAACGGGTTAAGAGATGTTCAACAACAGAAAAACGTGTTCAAGAGTTCTCAGGGACGTTGGGAAAACATAGTAAATGAGTTCAACAACAAGTTCGAAATCTTTTGGTGAACAAAGTGTGCTACTTGGGTAATTAATATTTTTTGTATAATTTCAAAACAATGGTGCCAACAAGGTAGGAAAATGTATACTTCCGCTTGTATTTCGGGAATTCCCGGGAAATTTACAAATTTCCCGGGAAACGGGAAATATTTTTTTCCGGGAAATCCCGGGAATTCCCGAGAGCAGAACATAAACAAACTTTTCGGCACCCTCAGCAAACGTCAAACCAATACAAATTGCTGCCGGATCTTTTTTCCGGATCTCTCTCGGGAAAGATCCGGCAGCAGTTTTGTATGTTTTGACGTTTGCGGAGGGTATAAAAAGGTAAACAAATCCAAAGCTCCATACAATTTTGGCAGTTGTGCATACAGAAATGTCTGGTTGGTAGTAACCTTTTTTTTCACAAAAAATCATTTCCCAAATTCCATATTTTTGAACTTTAAAAAATAAAAATAAACAGAAATTAAAAAAATATGTGGAGTTTAGAAATAGTGTCCAATTTTAATCTGAATTGCCCTAATCAATTCCTGCAACTTGGCCTTAGTCATCAAACCGGTTCAAAAGATACAGATGAGTAGTTTTTCCATACAGGTCTCCGTACAACTTTTGTGGCTGCAAAATGGGTTTGTTAATGTAATAAATTCTGTATCCTCAAAAGGAATTATTTGATCGTTTTGGTGTCTTCGGCAAAGTTGTAGGTTATGATTAGGACTTTTCAGATTCAAAACAGGTACGGAACCATCCATAAACCACGTGGACACTTTTTTGGGAATCTTTTACACCCCTCCCTCCCTTCTTCACCGGCTCATACAACCCTTGGAAAAAAAAAGTTGGAAATGCCTTCGCATCTGTTTTGGATCTACCTTGTTGGAGGTGATTCTTGACATTCTTCCGGATTGAATGCAAGAATCATCCACATCGGTTGAGTTTTCGCCGAAACACAGCCGGTTGAAGTTGCATTTCCAACTTGTTTGACCCCGTTGGTGCCACAAGTGTTAAAACAATTCTAATAAGTTATATAGTAGCCTGTCCCATTTTGAGGTCATGTCGAGGAATTTCAGGTGCTCACTTCTTAAATGATAGATTATGATGTTAGGAACAATGTTTTCTTAGACAAGAAAAAATAATAAAATACTTTCTCGCACCCCCTAGTCGATTTACTGAAAAAAGTCACTTTTTTGAACAAATTTTCTAAAATCGCTTGGAATCAATACAAAAACTGTTTCGATCAGGTGTGTATTATCTTCAAACGATAGGTTTTTGTCCATAGATTAAGATGCACTATCAATATTGGACCAAAATTTAAGTTTTGGACTTTCCCAGGCGGATTTGTGTCGAAAAAATCGCATTTTTCGAAACTTTTTCAGAAATGTTCATTTAATTTAGGGTAGCCTATTTTTCCCAGTCAAACCAATACATGCAACTTGTAGGAAATTTCATGGCGAACATTTTTCCCTCTGAGAAAATGCAATTTCGACACTCCAGAGCCGAGATATTTGAGCTTTAGTGAGGAAAAAAAGTGCCAATTTTCAAAATTTCTCAGAATTCAGAAGCAAGGCCTACTAATTACACGATGTAGCAAGCATATCTCTCAAAGGTCAGGGTATGCTTTTTTATAGTAATTTTGGCCGCTGAATCCAAATCTGAAATCAAATTTCGTGTAAACAGTGATGTTTTGGAGCTACACCCTTTTGGAATGCTATTTGCGTGTTTAAGAGGCAGTTTTTGTAAATATTGCTCGGTTTGTTCTAGAGGTCGTATCGAGGTGCTCCGATTTGGATGAAACTTTCAGCGTTTGTTTGTCTATACATGAGATGAACTCATGCCAAATATGAGCCCTCTACAACAAAGGGAAGTGGGGTAAAACGGGCTTTGAAGTTTGAGGTCGAAAAAAACATAAAAAAATCTTAAAATTGCTCGCATTTCCGTAAAACTTCATCAATTCCAACTCTCTTAGATGCATTCGAAAGGTTTTTGAAGCACTTCAAAATGAGCCATAGACATCCAGGATTGGTACGACTTTTTCTCATAGCTTTTGCAAATTACTGTAAAAAATGTTTTTTTAAACCTCAATATCTTTTTGCAACAGCCAGCAACACCAAGTTAGGGAATTTCATGGACTATAAGCCTACGGTAATAACTTTTTGGCTAATCGCAGTTTTTCGCATAGTTTTTCGATTTTTCTATAACAAACATTTTACAACGTTAGTTATTGTCCTGTAGGCATCCATAGCGGCACTTTTTAGTCTCACTTTTGTCATATTCGAAATCCTCGGAAAATTCAAACTTCAATGCCCGTTTTACCCCACTTCCCTTTGTCGTAGAGGGCTCATATTTGGCATGAGTTCATCTCATGTATAGACAAACAAACGCTGAAAGTTTCATCCAAAACGGAGCACCTCGATACGACCTCTAGAACAAACCGAGCAATATTTACAAAACTGCCTCTTAAACACCCAAATAACATTTCAAAAGGGTGTAGCTCCAAAACATCACTGTTTACACGAAATTTGATTTCAGATTCGGATTCAGCGGCCAAAATTACTATAAAAAGCATACCCTGACCTTTGAGACATATGCTTGCTACATCGTGTAATTAGTAGGCCTTGCTTTTGAATTCTGAGAAATTTTGAAAATTGGCACTTTTTTCCTCACTAAAACTCAAATATCTCGGCTCTGGAGTGTCGAAATTGCATTTTCTCAGAGGGAAAAATGTTCGCCATGAAATTTCCTACAAGTTGCATGTATTGGTTTGACTGGGAAAAATAGGCTACCCTAAATTAAATGAACATTTCTGAAAAAGTTTCGAAAAATGCGATTTTTTCGACACAAATCCGCCTGGGAAAGTCCAAAACTTAAATTTTGGTCCAATATTGATAGTGCATCTTAATCTATGGACAAAACCTATCGTTTGAAGATAATACACACCTGATCGAAACAGTTTTGTATTGATTCCAAGCGATTTTAGAAAATTTGTTCAAAAAAGTGACTTTTTTCAGTAAATCGACTAGGGGGTGCGAGAAAGTATTTTATTATTTTTTCTTGTCTAAGAAAACATTGTTCCTAACATCATAATCTATCATTTAAGAAGTGAGCACCTGAAATTCCTCGACATGACCTCAAAATGGGACAGGCTATTATATAGTCATTAGTCAAGGACTGTGTGATATTCCCGTGCAGCGAACCAAACTACATCATCGCGATTTACAGTAGAGAGTGCATTTTTTTTTTCTTTATTAAACTGGTCCAGTACACACACATCCTGCCACGAAATTACCATTGCCGCCACAGTGCGTTAATTAACTTAAATTTAACGCTACTACAACCCAGTCAGTGTGAATTATTCCCGCGCAAACCTGTCAAACACTTGTTTGCCCATCACTGCGTGTGGAGTCTTTATGATTGGATGCTCGGCTCAGCGCATCCTGGCCCAAACGTGGGGCCGCGCGGAGGCAGAAAGATGTGACTGTTTAATTGAAAAAGTTTCCATTCATGAAGAGTCTCGTCGGTCGTGTGTGAGCAACGATTGGACTCATGCTGGGAGGGCGCGCGGGCAAATTGCGTCTCTATTTTAATTCGGTTCACAATGTTTCTGCATTTGGCTGTTTATTGCGCGCGGATGGTATATCTTAATTCCTCACCGAAATAAGTTTTTTTTTTGTTTGCGTCACGTTATGGTTGTGCGTTTATGTGTGTGTGTGCTGACTGCTGCTGCTTATGGGAAACATTATTAATAATAATAAAGTGATGATTGCAGGCAAACTTAAGCTTGCCGCAAAACTTTTGTAATAAAACTTTCAAGATTGACGAGAATAATAAGCCGCTTCGTTTTTCATCATTTACCATCCGAACGAACCCACGAAGTTTGCGCGCGCTCGCGCATTGTGTGGCGTCTTTCTCAAGAGTGTATGATTTGGAATTAATGAGCCCTCCACTGAATTTATATTACACACGCTGTTTACTTCGTTTTTTTTCACTCTGTTGATCGTCTTGATGCTCTTTTTTTTGTCTACAAGTGCAATAATGTTTTGTTGTTTGTTTGTCTCCCCGCTCCTCTCGCAAACGGGGAGGACCCTTAAAATTAAATTACTTCACACCGCAGCTCATTGTGTCTAAAACTCGCGCCGATGATACTTATCCGGGTCAAAGTATGAGGTAACGACGACGCGGTCGCTGAACTTGCGACCCGTAAGCGCCTGCTGGGCCTTCTGGCAGTCCACGATCGAGTTGAACTCGACAAAGACCTTGCCGCAGCCGGGCACGTCGACGCCCTCGATGGGGCGGGGGATCTCGACGCTGCGCACGACGCCGTACTTGTTGCACTCCTCCTTGATGTCCTCCAGGATGTCCTCGTACTCTTCCTCGTCCTTGAGCTCGTCGGGCGTGACCATGTTAAGCAGGCAGAGCACCTCGGTGGGGGGACCGGAAGAGCCGACCAGCGACAGGCCAGGTACCTGTGGGAAAAGATTTTGAAAAAATTAACCATTGAGGCGAACTTCAACTTCAATTCATGAAATTTTCTAATGTTGTAAAACAATATTTAATTAATTTGCCTTGACCAGTCCCAAGCAGGCTTGAAAAAGGATCGGCTACTGACAGAAATTGCTAATATTTGACAGAGCTCGGGAGTGAGCTCTATCAACATCGACCCGAATGTTCACTGACAGCGCTGGGCAAGATCGTCATTAGGATGCTACGGTCCTTTGATACATACGAAGTAAACACGAAAGAATACCGAGCTCTACACTCAAACTGCCGGGCGACATGAGGACACATGTTCTTTCTCTCTTCCCCTATCTCTTGCACAAGAACTTGTATAAGGTAAGAGTAATGACAGCAATCATTTAAATTTTTCCCATTTACAATCGTACAAAGGGTCATTGTACTCAGAAAAATAAACTTTTTCTTTGTGAACAGAAATATCAAAATTTAAGCATAACTTTAGGACCCAATTCAAACGTATGAGGGGCAGGGGAATAAGTTGACAGCTCCCATACAAACAGAACGTGACGTGTTGATTCCTGAAATATTTCAGCTAAAACTTGTTTCTTCTTTTACAACCACTAGATCATTTTGTACATTTTTTTTATCAAAAGTTATGGGCAAAAAACGATTTAAAAATGCTCATTTTCAAATTGAGATTGGACGAGTTAAACAAAAAAGACCTCCGAGATATTTTCAGCAAATGTACTCTAGAATGTGTACTTTCAGATGCTTCTAATAGCGAGGTCAAACTCCACCACCTTTTCAAGTTATTCACATTTCAAAATGGCGTCTTTTTCGTCGTATTTTGGCTATAACTTTCGTTTAGAAGGTACGATTTTCGCTCTCTTGGAAGATAAATGTGAGCTCTACAAATGTCCAGAAGACACCATCCCTCTACAACATAAGCCTGAGTTGATAACTTCAATAAACTCATTTTTTCATTAACACCTCAACCTTAATTACAAAAATGGCTTTAGAAACTTCCCGTTTGAATATACAGCTTTGTGTTCTTCAGAAAAATTGCTCAGAATGGTGTTCCCTACAACTTTTCTGAAGACACCGAAGCGCTATCTCGTCATCCCGACAAAATAAAAATTCTGAACCACCCTAAAATTTGGACCACACTAATGTCCACCATACCAAAAGATGCCCCTATTGACCCTGATCATTTGTCCCCAAGACACCAAAACTCTAAATCTTAACGTGTGGCTGCTATCAATTTTGTCACGCTAGATTTCGGTTGCGGACCACTGTGTAATGGTACGTTCGTTTGAAGACTAGTTCCGCACTGAGTGCCGCACACAGAGCTGTCAAAGTGTTTGTTTGAAGAAACTTGCGCTAGTTCCGCACGAGTTTTGGCGCCATCTTGGAACTGAAACTCTAGTGCCGCACTCGATTTTTTTTTCAGTTTGATGCGAGTTCCATGCACACTGAAAAATGATGTTCGATTGAACCAAGACTGGTACCACTGGCTCTTCAAACGAACGTACCGTAAGATACTCGCGATTGAGTGTCACCGATGGAAGCTGACTTTGTTTATGTTTTGGTTTTTCAGGCACAGTCCATTGTTCGTTTGTTTTTGCTTTGATTTTCGTGGCACGGAGTGATGCGAAGTGAGTCAAACTAGAGAGCCTGAAGCTTATCAGAGAACGGTCATCTCAAACCAAAAGTCGAGCCAAACATTTCATTAGGGCACAAAACGCTTGCAAAAAGTGGACAACTTGTTTCAATTCCTATTTAAAAAAGAAGCTTGACTGATGATATATTTACTGATGATACGATAAAACACATCATTATCCTCAACTCTGCTTAAATGCTTCCTAATTTTTGTTAATTTTCGCAATAGAACTAATAATTTAAAAAAAATCTTTATTGGGCCCTTTTAACTTTCCAACTGTTGTTCATTGTTTACACACAAGACGATGATTCTAGTCAGAAACTTCTGTACTGTACTATTTTCGTGTAGTTTTTGCCACAGTTTATGTTGTCTAGTTTTCGCACTCTACGTTACATGTAAACACACACATATTTGTAAATAATAGAACACAAACAGGACGAAAAGGTCAGTGAACTTGTCCTGACCGTACATTTTCTTGTAGGAAAACCACCTCAGAACAGTCTCATTCCCTGACAGACCTCAGAGCAGGTCAGAACAGTTAATTTACTGCCAAATACAGCCTAGTTTACGCGAATAAAGTCTTATGTATTAAACAGTTTTGTTCTTTGTAATCTGAGTGTTGTAATTTGTATTTACCGGGAAAGAAAGTGCGACAGGATCAACAGACGTTCTTATGTGCGCAAACATAATTGGTCCTTCGAACCGGATATGTCGCACCGTAAATTCCTGGTTTCGAAGTCGGTGGACCAAGTCTGTCGACGCACAGTATCTGTGCCGTGAAAAATCGTCGGATGAAGATGGCGCCGGGAGCCATTCTGTTGTGATGTGCTGAAAAAAAAAACACTAGAAGATCCGCCATCTTCCATAACCGTTACCGCAGTCCGCGCGCGTCTCGATTGCATCCCGATGCGTGGTCAGATTCCGCCAGGGACAACAGAAACTGGTTATTTCGTAAAAATCTGCTCCGTCGAAGAAATTCGCAAATTTCGTGTTGAGTGTTTTTTGTTATGATTTACAACCGCGGTTGTCACTGCGAGCTCCACCAGCTGTCAGTGAAGAGAAGAGCTGGGAGCTTTTTCGCCGCATCAGGGAAAAGTCTGTAGAAACGACTGCAGAAGTCTGCACACCAGAAGTATCGGACTAAAAAGTTAAGTCGTGATAAATCCCGTGTTCAAAATCCCGTGTAAATGTGTACTGCAACCTCCATTTTGTTTTGTGTCGCCATCTTGTCTACACGAGGTGAAAAAATGTGATCGAAAGTGAGCAAAATTCGATCAAGTTGCAAAATTGTGCGTGCCGGTGTAATACCGCACAGCTCTGCCGTCGGGCGAAAATTGAATGGCGAACTGGCATCGCTGCTCTGCAGTGACAGTTCTAATCGGAAAAGAGAAACGTCAAACGGATCGGTTTATTTACGACACGGACGAGACGACGATAAAAAAAAGGAGAAATCGGTTGGTTCGAAGAGTGCAGCTCGGTCGCCGCTGCGATGCGATTCGCGAAGTCGCAGAAGTACGTTTCGTTGCAAGAAACCTGCAATTCGGTGCAGTTCGGAACGGTCTTGAGGTGAGAACGTTAACGGTTCGTGTGCGGTGTTGTGGTCAGCAGAGACCACCGGCAAACGACGAGACGGACGAAACCGTTGCGCAAACTGTGAAACGACTACGGTGAAGAAAGATGCACGGGATGCATCAGGTGGAGCAGAAGTTCACTGGAACCCAGTGAAGATTCCTGTCCGGTTGCTGAGCCAGAAGAGGACCGTAAAGTGTCAACGCCCTCGGAAAAGATCCGGGACTGTAAGTGCACAGTTCGATCGCTCATCGCCGGTGTGCTCAGAGCGCACGCACATCACACGCACACGCAGCTGCAGATTATTATCTGCCCTGCGAACAACAACAATCAGCAGAGGCGTCGTCGGGGTTCTGATCGACGCGCCGCAACCAACCAGCAGACTGTTCAGCACGTCCCAAGCTGATAGGAGGATCCAGCGTAAAGGCCTAAGGGGTGGCGCGTTCGTGGTCGGACGGACCAGAACAGCCCCCCACCGCCAACCCAAGTTAAGTACACATTTCATTTCGTTCAACAACCAGTTGTTAAGTGCTCTACAACTTAGGTGTGGCGTCGCTGGATCGCTCGAGCGGAGCAGAAACCTTCGGTTTAGCGTTGCACCTGCTGACGGGCGGCAGGAGTCGATTGCCGTGGAGATCGGCGATGCAGTTGCCCATTCATCGTTCTTCGCCTGGACGGAACTGTACCAGCAGCACGCGCAGCGAAGACGCAGATCCGCATAGCCACGTACAGCAGTGAACCGCAGCAGCATCTTCGAACGCGGTCGCGGAGGAATTCTACCGGGATGGTAGACCTCACGAGCAGCCGCAAACTGGAAACCAGAGCATCATACCCGGTCCGGCAAGTCAACTTGTCGGAGATTCATCGCCTACGAGCAGCGGCAGCAGTCGCTCAAGTATGCAGATGTTCGTGGTTCCAGCAAAAAGCCTAATGGGGTGGCACGGTTGTGGTCGGACGGGCCAGACCAGCCACTCCAAAACGGCTCCGAGTTAAGTAGCCCTAATTACTGACTATTTGTTCAGACAATCAGCCGTACTCAATCTGTCCCCAGACTTCAACGCCCACAACAGTACTGCATCCATCTGACGTCAACTCCAACAGCAGTGTGGAGTACTACTGACCACTCAACCGAGTGTGGACGGTCATGCCGTGTTGTCGTGTACAGCAGCGTGATCCGTACAGGTCGCTAGGCCAGCGGCAGAAGCTTTCGGTGCGCCGACCGGAAGTTTCATTGATGTTCACCCAGCTTTGGGGAACAATCTCCACGAACAGTGGTGGAGACGCAACTACAGGCGCAAAGACGACGTCAAGCATGGAAGGGACACACTGGTCCCAACTTCCATTCCAGTAGAGACGCAGTTCTCTTAGGTTAGCGGACGCTGATCCGCTGACACCGGTACCACGAGGTGCCTACAAACTGGAATGGACTAGCAGAAGTTGAAGGCGAAGAAGAAGAACCCAACAGCAGTTGGACTACAATTCAGATGTGGGGAACAGACGGACGGACGGAGGAGAACAGAAGTTGGACAAGTTAGCAGCAGATTGTTTCGTCGGTTATGGATGGCCTGTGGGAACAGGCAACAACAACAAGTCGTTCGAAGAAGGACGTCACTGTAACTGCAGTACCAGTGAGTCAACACACGCCAGCAAGCAGGATGAGAAGGAGAAAGGTCTGCCCAACTTGGGAGACAACAACAACAAACAGTACAGCAAGCGCAAGCGGACGAAACAATCAGCAACAGTTCGACAAACAACAACGGGCAACTTACGGAGGACAAAGAAGGAGTTTATGGCAGGCGGCGCAACTGGCGCACGCACACACAAGCGGTCGACACAGTGAGCGACAAGAAGCGAGCGAATTCCGAGGCAGAGCAGACAACGGCGGAAGGCATCACGGTCCTTCAGGAACCACACGTCAACAGCAACAATAACACAGATCAGCAAGCCAAAAGCTGAATGCAGGTTCCAGCACAAAGCATCAGGGGTGGCGCGTTCTTGTGATCGGACGGGTCAGAACTGCCCCCCACCACGGCCTCAAGTTAAGTACCCTCTAATTTGTGACTCCAGCAGCAAACTTAGCACACAATTTTAGCAGGTACAAACGGTTGGAAACTCTGGCAACGACGAAGCACGGCTAGTGCAACAGCAACGCGAGGGAGAATCGACGCAGACCAAGAACACAGCAGCAACAGTACAAACGGTACGTGAGGTGACACCCTGGTCACGCGTACGTAAGCAGCGGTCGAGAGGCAGTCAAAAGCAGCAGCAGGTCGGACAACAGCACATCAACAGCCCCGTATCAGCATGGCGGGCGGCATTTTATGTTTGACAACATCACGCAGTACCTGAAGAAAGAAGAAGAAAACGTTCGAACCACTGATCGTATGATCACACACAGCCATACACAGTAGATGTAGTATTTGTTTACAAACAGTTTTGTCAAAGTCAGTACAGAAGTAAACAGGAAGAGCCAAGTAGGAAGATATTATGTTGAAAGCACGCTCAGAGCCGCCGTCTTTCAAGGCGGGCGGCATGTTTACACACAAGACGATGATTCTAGTCAGAAACTTCTGTACTGTACTATTTTCGTGTAGTTTTTGCCACAGTTTATGTTGTCTAGTTTTCGCACTCTACGTTACATGTAAACACACACATATTTGTAAATAATAGAACACAAACAGGACGAAAAGGTCAGTGAACTTGTCCTGACCGTACATTTTCTTGTAGGAAAACCACCTCAGAACAGTCTCATTCCCTGACAGACCTCAGAGCAGGTCAGAACAGTTAATTTACTGCCAAATACAGCCTAGTTTACGCGAATAAAGTCTTATGTATTAAACAGTTTTGTTCTTTGTAATCTGAGTGTTGTAATTTGTATTTACCGGGAAAGAAAGTGCGACAGGATCAACAGACGTTCTTATGTGCGCAAACATTCATAATAGGCCCTTTCTAAATGCAATTTCGAAGAGAGCTGAAAGGGCACTAAAGCGCTGTCACCGGATTGTTGTTTTGAATGATGTTTACGGGCCCTTTTGTTTAGTTAGAAATAAAGAGGAATGCAGTAGAAAATTTGATTATTGGTGAAGTTTTGTGATTGAATAGTGTAGATAAGGTATGTGAAATATAAAAATTCTTCAAAAGTGTACTGAACAGCAGCCGCTGGACCGTATTAAATATTGTTTTTTGACGAAGTTTTTCTCTGCAGAAATCTTTGGAGAAAAGTAAACCAAACTTTTTTTGACGTGAATTAGTGTTAAGAATGTATGAAAAGTTCATTTTATAACACACAAAGTTCCTCAAGTACGAGAACCTAACGAAAAATAAAAGGGCACATTTGAACTTTTTTTTAGTTTGCAGTGAACATGGTTATGTGCCCTTTTGTGTTTTTGATTTTTTCAATAGGAAATTGTTTGTTATCAATCTGATTCTTGGAGGGCATGTAGGGAGTGTACTAATGAATGGAATAGTGGAATAATCCCGAATGTTTACGTTTTGGTTTTGTGCCCTAATGAAATGTTTGGCTCGAAGTACCAATCGAAGCACGAGAACTGTCAAACGGAGGTACCAATCGAGCATAAGACAAAGGATTTTGCTCGATTGGTACCAAGGCATACAGCCAAAGGTACTCGTCATCTTGTTTTGCATTAGTGTGAGTGCATGACTCCGTGCCACTAAAACCAAAACAATAACAAAAGAACAAAGGACCGTGCCAGGAAAACCAAAACATAAACAATGTCAATGTCAGTGGAGTGAGAGAGTCAGAGATAGCGATTTTGACAACCGCACTACTACACACTCAATCGCGAGTACCTTAGGTAGAAAGCCATGGATTGGTACCTCCGTTTGGCAGTTCTCGTGCTTCGATTGGTACTTTTGGTTTGAGATGACCGTTCTCTAATGAGCTCCAGGCTCTCTAAGTCAAACGACTGTGTGAGTGACTTTGCGGCGAACGCTCATTCGTTCAGATTTATGTGAACGAGAGCAGGATATCAAAGTCAGACGGACGAAACGAAAACGAAAGACGAGCTCAGCTAACTGTCAGACAAGAAAACTGTAACGTAGCAAATGAACTCAAAGAACCCAGTATTCATTTTGTGAGTAATTTGACAGGTGTCGTGTCGGGAGTTTTTTTTTTTAATTTGAATAGAGGAGAAAAACAACTCGCGATAAAATTTTGAGGCCAGGAATTTTGACAGGTATGATTTTCATAAAGTATTCGCCTCCTTTTCTCTCCCACAGAAAACTTAGGACAATGTAGCTGTCAAACTAGGCCGATTGCGTCATAGGGAGTTTTCTTTTATTACGTAACGCAGTGGGGGGGGGGGGGGGGGCTGCGGTAGCGAAAGCAAGCCAGAGAGGGTGAAGAAAAGCCCCAAGAAAACGTTCTCTTTCTTTTTTTTCTGCCGTTCGTAAAGCTGTTTTTTGACTCCCTTTCTTTTGAACGGCATACCGGCCAGGGATGACAGGTACACAGATTTGTTTCACAGACTTTTGAAGTTGTGTCTAGGCATTTTGTGATGCACAAACAAAAACAGACTTTTTAAATTTGACACAGCTATACAATGATTTTCCAAAAATGGAGCGAAAATGCGGTTTTAGAAAGTCAGAACGGTTCTGACTACGCTCTCACGCCGCCCCCCTAATAATAATAATAATAATAATAGTTTGTGTCCATGCGGAACGGAACAAAATTATATTTTTAAATGCTAAGTCCCGACACGATACCTGTCAAAAAAGTTCATTTGGTTTGTTTACCTTTGAGGTTAAGTTCCGTACTCATATTCTCCTCTCATATTGTCTTAAAATTGGCAAATCGCCAGTGCAAGTTTACACATTGTACCTGTTGTACTGCGACCGCGGCAGCATCAAAATTCAAGACCTGTGGAAGGCGTTGGACGGTTTTAGGTAAACTGGCGGTTTTACTCAAAGAACCCGACGAACGCAGCGCAATGCCACCGTTGCCAGAAATTTGGCCACGGCCCGCGGAACTGCAACCTCCCGCACAGTTCAAATCAATAAAAGAAAGTTTCTGATAAGGTTGTTTTGTAATTCTGCCAGAACATTGTTTATTACATTCAGCATTCCACGCATTTGATTTACCAAAAATTTGTATTATTTATGGACAGCAAGATAGTCTAAAGTGTATTGTAAATATCTGATTTTAGAAGAGGCCAAAGAAACGGCACGTACATACTACATCTACACGTAAATTTTTCAAGGCGCTGCAAGGCATCAAAATAAATGGGCGTTCATCGGCTTAAAATCGATAAAAATGCCCTTGAAAAGAAAGAGCAGGCCTTGGATAAAATGTTAGTTTTCAAAGAATGTTAATGTCAGAGAGGCCATGTGATTAAAAAAAGCAAAATAAAATTACGTTCTTGCATAGATCTTGTGTCCAGAATATTTAAAGACATCCGACATACGGTCAAAATACCAATCTCGTAAGATATCCTATCAACCGCTGATATATATCGAAGGAAATAAAAAAAACAGTATCGATACCTGCCTTACCCGTTGCAGTACCAGCGGTTACGGACCTGTTTCTTGAAGTGAAGTTTAGTGTCGTGCAGACACGGGCGGTGTAGTGGCAGGTCTTTTTAACTGCGTACCCATGGTCAAATGACAACACCAAACGTACGAAAGAGCAAAGGAGCAAGTCAGCGATTCGGCACCGCCGGCGTGTGCGCAGAAGAGGAACAGCGTTTTGCTCAACCACTGAGAATGCCTGGTAACAAGGTATCGGAAACATCCCGAGTTCAATCTTTAGCCAGAGGCTCTGAATGGAGCCTGCGTTATGCGAGCATTGAAGTCCGTAATAGAGAAGCACCCAGAATGACGGGAATACTTGACTAAGAGCTTTGTTACGTGTCTCCTTTAGAAAGTTCGCGCTGACGAATCGCGGGTTTATTGAATTCGTACTACACATGCACATCGCAGCAACCTGTTATTCGACGTCGAAACAGCCATTTCGTCTGACATTTCCTGTTCCGGTTGCGAAGTTTTCCAATTTGCTTTTACTGGATCAATGCAAATCGCAATGATGGCGGTTTTTTCTGGTGTTTAGCATGTTGATGTTAGCATATCCAGAGCAAATAAGTCTATTGATGTCAGTGGTGATCGCTTGAAGTTTTTAAAAACACCAGTTGAAGTTTGGAAGAACCAATACGAGCGATTTATTAGAGCGGATTCCAGAATCACCACAGTCTAAACTAGGTAGCTATGGTTGAACAAAACAAGTCATATAACTACCGCTTTCGCATGTGCTTTTGAACCGTGATCATAGACGGAGAGTGGAATAAATTATTCTTCGGCTATCGGAATTCCGTATCAAAGCAAAGGTGAAGCAAGGTGTTTTTTATACAACTCTAGTCGTAAACCAACAAGATTGGGAAAATTAGATATTCAACGAGTTTAAACCTTAGTTAAGTGAGTATTGAAGTCCGTAATAGAGCAGACTAATGAAGGAATGACGAATGAAACTTACCTGAATCTGCACCGGCGCCACGGCGGCCACGTTGGCGTTCTTCGCTCCCACGCTGGCCCGTTGTACAATTAGCTTCTTGTCGCCGAGCTGCATACCGTTGAGGCCAGCAATTGCCTTTTTAATTAGAGAAACAAAATTGTCAGTGATTTCTGCGACAGATCTTCGCATCGTTCCGCATTACCTGATCAGTGATACTGTACTCGACGTACTCGGCGAAGGCGTAACCCTTGCTAAGCCCGGTGGCGGCATCCTTGACCAGATTGAACGCCTTCAGCTGGCCGAACGACAGCAGCAGTTCCTTGACCTGTTGGCGGGACGAAATTGGGCAAGATCACGGAAAGAGAGAGAAAAGGTTCAGAATTAGTTACCCGTTCGTTTCTTCCAAGAGTGTGTTGACCTTTCCTAAGACGAGACCCTAACACCTAAGAAGACCTTCGTGCACATTTCGACTTGCTCCTGCCACCCGGTCCAAGTGGTCTGGAAACGTCCCACGCTTGACGGGTGACCAAACCACCTGGCCCAATACTTACCGCCGAAGTGTGCCCCGTTTTGCCCTACCCTGGAAGTCCCTGAACCGAACTCATCCTAACATTCCTAACTAACTGTGCGAGACTGTCCCCACGCTGCAAAAAGAAACCCCTAACAAACACTTTCGAAGGCAAGTCACGCGCGCGCTCGGGCTGCAAAGAGAATTCATGTAGGTGTGTTTTCCAGAGTTTGTTTGGAACTTGCCTTTGCTCGCTCTTCCGCCGGACTCTTTCTCAAGTGAGGAGGGGGGTTCAACCTTTTTTCTTTGATCTAAACAAAACTTTGCCCAACCACACAAAACTAGAAGGTTAGCGCCGCAACCGAAAAAATAAACTTAAACGTTTTCAGTTTCGCTGGCATAAATCAGATTGCTCTTGCATTGTTAAACTGTGAATGTGTGGATTTCAAGCACAACAACAGAGGAGGTGTGTTGTGCCTAAACGAGTGTGGTAGTGCCTCGAGACCAGGCCGGCCGCCCAAACCGACCCCGGAAGCATCTACACAGTCGTGGGAACATGAAAAAACGAAAAAAAGAAGAAAAAAGAAGGTGGATCAGTAACGAGCTGAAAGATTGTTTTTTTTTTTTTGTTTTTGTAAATGTTATTTTTTGCTGAAAAACGAGAAGGTCCTGCAAAAAAAACCCCAAATTTGGAACCGCGAAACTGAAAGAGATAGAGAGAAAATCCTCCACGTTTTTGTACGGGCTAGAAAGTGGGAGCTGAAAGGAACGGATGCAAAATGTCCTGCAAATAAAATTGACCTGGAAAGGTGGAACATTTTTCACTGAAATGTTGAATACGCGGGGCAAAGGGCTAAAATTGGAAAACATTGCTGAAAAACGCATTTGCTAGAAATAAATCGTCTTTCTGGTGGGAAAAGCCTGCCTGTTTGCGCTGTAAAAGCTGTAAAAACGGGAAGAAGTTTTGGCTTTGTGCAACGGATTCTTGGAGGGGTAGTTTTTATTTTTATTTTGCTTTTGCTGGATTACAATTACAAGTCAAAAGTAAACCCTACATATCTCTCTCTAGTAAGAAAATCAAATTATCAATTTTGTCTCCATCCGCATTCACTTTTTCGCATTTATTATTTTCACCGCTTTTAATAGCAGTCTTTGTAAGGAGGGATTCAATTTGCTATCCATCCGCATTGACTATTTCTAATTCCTGGAGGGATTAAATTTACTATCCATCCGCATCGACTATTTCTAATTCCTGGAGGGATTAAATTTACTATCCATCCGCATTGACTATTTCTAATTCCTGGAGGGATTAAATTTACTATCCATCCGCATTGACTATTTCTAATTCCTGATTTTCTGTTCTTCTTTTGCTCGTTCTACCATCTGTCTCTTTTTTTGTTGTCTATCTTCATATATTTTTTTCGCTTTCTGTTATTAACTGTAATTTTTAGGATCTTTATTTTTCCCCTTTTTGAAAAAATGGCAGTTAAATTTTGTGTCATTTAATGTTTTCTGCTCAACAGCTTTCTGCCATTTAATCTTCTACCTTGTAATATTTTCTGTTATTTAATTCTTCTGCCTTTTGAAGTTATGCACGCTCAGAACTTTTTGCCGAACTTCGGCTGAATTCTGCCGAAATCACAACAACTTATCGATCGGCAGAAACAAATGCCGAGTCTTGGCAAATTATGAGTCATTCTGCCGAATGCTCAGCAAAAACTGACAGATAATTTGCCAAAGTTCGGAATTTTTCTGCCGAAAAAATCAGTTATTCTGTTTTTGGCAGAATTCTGCCAAACCCGCAAATCAAAAATGAGTGTGTGGCTTTTCAATTTGCTGTCATTCAATTTTTCTGCTCATTAAATTTCTGCCAAACGATTTTTATTATTTTTTTTTCACCTGTTTCAATTTTGGTTTTGCAATTTTTCGCCATATTTTTTTTATTTTCATCAAGTTTTGGATTGTGTACCAAATAAATTTTCTGCGGAATAACTTTCTGCTTTTTAATTTTCTGCCGTTACATGTTACTGCTTTACAAATTTCTGCCGTTTTATTTTCTATCGCTAAATTTCGGCAATTTAATGCTCTTTATTGTCCTGCTTTTTTTTTAATTTTGACTGATTTCAGCGATGTGATGTTTCTGCTGATCAACTTTCTGCCATTTAATTTTCTTCTTTGGAACATTTCTGCTGATAATATTTCTGCAAATTTGATTTTTCTGTTCTTAGTTTTCGCATTTTGATTTTTTGGCTTTCGAATTTTCTGCTATATTGAAAACATAAGTTCCGCACATTTCTGCCATTTAGTCTCTTTCCGATTAAAATTTTGACGTGTCTGCAAACAAATGCAAGCAAACAGAGCAGGAAAACTGCCAAACTGTCAAAAAGTTTGTTTGCGAGTTTGTTTGTCATAGTCTAATACCTCCTTCACAGCATAATTCTATAATAAGTGAGTGTTCTAGAGAACGAAAAGTCCAAAGTGACGGATCTCAAAAAAATCGAACTGACGCAAAGTTCTGCGTCTCCGTTGCACGCATAATCTTGTTCCGAGCTTACAAAAACGACCCTCAAAAACGAGAACCCGTCGCACAAAGCCCTCGTTAACGTTGTTGCCTTCAACAAAGCACCAAAGAAAAAAGCTTTCCGAAGGCAGATTCAACGTCGCAAAAAAATGCGCACTTTGTTCGCAGATGCTGCAAATAAAAGAACGAAATTACGGACGAGCCCTGGAAAAAATACGGAAACACAATCCAACTCCGCGCTCTGTTGCTTGTGGGCTCTTTCATGCCGGCGTGTAAACTCTCTGGTGTTTGCCTAGAGTTCCTAAGAGAATAATCCCGCAAAACCAACCCACCCAACTCTCAACCCTGCGTCGATTGCACTTACCTGGTCCTCGTTCAGATAGTTGGGCAGGCCACCGATGAAGATCTTGTGGGGCGAATCCGGCACCACCGTGCTGATGACGCCGCTGAATTTCTCTGCAAAAGCAACACAAAATGACGAGTTTTAGGACAAATTCAGATTACGAGCGTTACTGGAGATCTCACCTTGAACTGGCGCAACCGCCGAATCGGTCATGCCCGGCATCGGCTGGTAATCGTGCGGTCGGCGTATCTTCAAACTCTGCCCCTTAAAATTGATCCCGTCGAAGGCCATCGCCTGGGTGGTTTCGTCAATCGAGCGGAACTCCAGGAAGGCAAAGTTCTTGTCCAGGTTGATCTGACAGGCCAGCACCGGATTGCCGGCGGCCTGAGCCAACCCGGAAAGGTGCATCTGCTGGTTGAAGAACTCCATCATTTCCTCCTCCGTCACGCCGAACGGAATGTTGCCCACGTACAGTCGGCGCGCCTGGCGCGTGATGGTCGACCCCACAACCGGGACCGCCGCTTGCGGAGTGTCCGCCACGATGTTGGCCGGAATCTGTCCGGCGGCCTGCATGGCCTTGTACTGCAGGGGCGTAATGTGCTCGAACCCTGGCGGCGGAACATCCCAGTACAGCGACGGCTTCCTGCGGCGAGAACGGCCCTTTCGGTACGGTGACCGCGACCGGGACCGCCTCCGATCGCCCCGATCTCCGCCCCCTCCTCCTCCACCACCGCCCCCACCACGGCTGCGACTCCTACGACGATCCCGTGATCTGGACCGCGAACGATGTCTTCGACCACCGCCTCCTCCTCCGCCACCGCCGCCCCCGCGATTGTCCCGATCTAAAGCACCGCCGGAAGGAAAACCTTCGCGTTAGTTAGCATCGACATATTGATTTTTTGCAAGCCACTTTCAAGCACTCAAACTAAAATCCAATTTACTCACCCATTTCGGCTCCGAACTCACACTACTCGTACCTCGCGAGGTAGCTCGTCTGCAGCGCAACAAAGCTGAACTGTTTTCGACGGTTTAATTCACTTTATTTGTTCGGGAAATGCGATTTTTTTTCCCCGGGAAGCACTTTTTCTCTCGAAGGATGATGCCGCGATGCGCCCCAAAATGAAGGATCGAGAAAAGTTTTGTGACAGTTGGCAAAAGAGCGAGAAGCGAACGACGAAGAAAAAGCGACGGCGGAGTGGTGAGTTTGGAGAAACGTCAGAGTGACGTGCGCGGGGTAGGGAGACCAAGAAGGGTAAGGTGTTTACCTCCAGGTTGATTCATAAATTGCAACGGGTTATTCTGCGTATCGGATTTTTGCCAGTCTGCCCGCATAGTCATGAACTATATAACTACTTTATGACAAATAGTTACTCAACTATTTATCAAATGGTCTCTACTATTCATTAAATTGTAACCCAACTATATATGTACGATATATCAAACCATTAATTCCATTCCCAAAATAGTTTTGGTCGATTTTACTATATGAGAAATTGGGTCCTAAAATGATGCTTAGATTGCTGATATTATTGTTTACAGCGTTAAAGCTTATTTTTCTGAGTACAATGACCCTTTGTACGACCACAAAGAGTTTAAAATGGATTTTTAAATCAATTTTGAAAAATTAACCTCGCGGTCCTTCTTGACAGAAAAGCTCCTACTTGACAGCTCGTTCCAAGGGGACCATAGTTAATCCATCGAAAAAATGTTGTCTTGCCAAAAAAAAATTTGCATTAAAATGAAAAAAAGTGGTCAGAAATGGTTTTTAATCGTGTTTTTTAACGTTGTACATAAAAATTGACATAGGGCTTTAGTACCCAATTGGTCCCCATGATGGGCGTTTGGAAACATCCGCGGGAAACGTGTCCACGGAGCAGTTAAGTTGCGCCAAACAACAAAAGCAAAAAGTCGCAAAGATTCCAAAAAACGCTACCACAAAATCATACATCGAAACAGAATCAAAGAAACTCAACAGTAGAAGAAGATTGAGTGGCGCCCACAATCGACGCAATATCGCCAAAAGGACGACCAGCAGCACAAATCTGAGCAGCAGTCCACGAAGGATAAGCATCAGGTTGCTCCGAAGGAGTTGACTCCACCACAGGATCCGGCTTCCTCCGCAGAATCGGGCACCTCAGCAGCAGCCTCAACATCGGCGGGCTGTTGAGAAGTCCTCCCGGGTTAATAGTGGGGCAAAAGGTATGTCTTCGTTAGTCAGCCGCTCATATGACCCTGACCAAGACTGCCCCAATCTTGTCCAGCAAAGCCTGGATTGTGGATCATCGTTAGAATTCTTGAATTCCATCATAATTGTTTTGTGGTTTGGTTGAGCGTTTTAGCAGAATGCATTACTGTGAATACAAAGAGACGAGTCTTTGTATTCACAATAATTGTTTTGTTTTCATTTGCTGCCTCACACGTGCTCAAACTCAACTTAAAAACACACATCACATACACTAAGAAAAGACGGGCGAGCTGTCACGACAGCAGCGACATCAGCGCCGGGTGAGTGGATGCCGAAACAAAATTGCATTTGAAATAACCGTTTTAGTAGGACGATGGTTTGGCACTCGAGTGTCCCGTCTGTTTGCCTGTGGTATTGGTATCACATATACGTGAAAAACAGTAAAATATGAACTTTTCGGATGTTCCAGATTTCCGGAACCGGTAGGTCACCTGGCCCTGATATTAATATTTGCGGTCAAAGTACAGGTATACACCTGTTGAATGCAATCCGGAGCATCCTGATTGGTTGAAATTTGCCAGAGATACAGGTCGTCAAAGTTGGGGTCTCAAAAAGGCCTTTTTCGGTTGTAGCCGATTCCCGGTGGCCACAGTGACCAAATCCGGTTTTCAGGTCGGTTTCGGAAAGGGGACGTTCTATGCTTTCATTTGTTATTAAAAGAACCGGAATCGGTCAAAACGGATTTTTGACGATTTTTTAAAGTTTGGGGTCGAAAAAGACCCCAATACTCGGTTTTTGTTGTTGTTTATAGCCAAATTTGTTAACAAAACATATTACTTTATGATGAAAAGTGAGCAAAATCCACCTTTTATTCATTATATTTATCATTAGATCTACACCATGCATCAAAAATCGGTTAAATTTGGTATAAAAATAACAGTTTGCCTATAGTGGACCCAGGTCCACAATCGGATTATGGACCCCGGTCCACTATAAGAAAAGAGGGTCCAAATCGAGGTCCAAATTTATGTAATAACAAGCAAAACAACTTTTTTTCAAATGGCTGTTATTCTGCTCAAAAACAAATAAACTAATGAAACAAATAGTCAAAATTGTTCAAAAGACTTCAGTTTTTATTGTTTTGTACAAAGGGTTATGAAAAAGTGCTTAAAATATTGAAAATTTGTGAAAAATGTGTTTCGGCTCTACTAGGGGGTCCACTAATGGTTAAAATACCCTATGAAACAAGATTTCCACTTCAAAATAGTTCGGGAGTTTTTATTATCCACTTCCAGTTGGGGCAAAATGTGTTGTTTTTTCTAGTACCGGAGCGTTCCGGGAGGTTCGATTTTCCACTTTTTCCACTGGTCTTCATAATTTGCTTTTGCCGGAAGATTCTTTTACTTTTTCAGTCTTGGATTATATCTGGAAACTGAAATCCAACTTACCTTGACAAAGGGGAAAAGGTGACTGAACAGCGAGCAACCGAATTTTTTTCACCAAGTTCAAACAGGTTCAAACTACTCAAACGCCAGTTCAGCTTTTGAATTGTCGTTTGAGTAAAAAATCCACTCATAATCAAGTCTGGAGTTTTTTTTTTTTTAAAAAGGTCCAATAAACCAAATTTTCAGTTTTTGCTTTTTGGGTGTTTTTGAAACCGCCTTGAGTCAGGGGTATTAAAAAACACCCAAAAAGCAAAAACTGAAAATTTGGTTTATTTGACCTTTCAAAAAACTCCAGAAGTTCAGAAAACCACTCATTTTCAGTTCGAGATCCGAACTTGATTATGAGTGGATTTGAACTTGATTTTGAGTACATCCAGCTGACCGTGCGCGCGCTCCTTGTGGTGAGTATCTTTCACCGTCGTCGTCAAACTTAAACTTTTTTTGTGACATCCCTAGCCCGGCACGCGTTTTGCCGCGGCTTTCAAACACGATTTTGTTGATCAACAAGAAGAACACGAATCAACTTGAAAAATTTGAGCAAGTTCGTTCTTTTTTATGTCTTGAATGTTTTACTTGAAATTGTACAGTTCTTAGTCCCTCACAATGCCAACCGTGTCGCTCGCTTCCATCGAGAGTTTCAGCAGCGAAGATCCGGTAAGTTCCAGCACCTTTTATTTTATTCTAACTGTAATCATTCGGGAACCGTTTCCAGAACTTTCCTGCCTCAAACCTGCTCGCCAAGGAAACACGCCGCTGGAAGTGCCGCGACGCGGGTGAAAAGAGTGCCTTCGTCGTGTTCCGGCTGGACGGGGGCGCCGTTTGCATCACCGGAATCGACATCGGCAACGAGCACTCGGCGTTCGTGGAGGTGCTCGTGGGGCGAAGCGGTCTTGCGGTGCCGGAGTTTAAGGAGATTTTGCTCACCTCGTCGTTTATGAGTCCGATCGAGAGCCGCAACTCCACGAACAGTGGGCGGGTGCGATGCTTCACGGCGAAGGAACTGGTGGAGTCGGTGGCCAGGGAGCGGTGGGATTTGGTGAAGGTTATTTGTACGCAGCCGTTCAACAGTCGGGTTCAGTACGGGGTGGCTTTTGTGACGCTGCACTCGGGTGGGGGCGAGCGGAAGGACAAACCGCTGGTTCCGGCCGCGTTTCAGCGGCAGATTCAGGAAGAGGGTTTGAAGAAGGAATCTTCGAGGGTGGTTCAGCTGGGGAGGTTTAAGCTGCGGGAGGAATCTCCCGATTCGGACGAGGGAAGCGAGGGGTTGTTTGCGCGCTGGAAAGCGGCGCGATCCGGTGCGGATTCGCAACCCGTCGCGAGTAAACCCGCAACGACCCCGGCCAGGGCAGCGACGTCTACGGCGGCAGCGATTCGGGACGCGTCGACGCCGGCGGCTATTAGGAACTCGTTGGCCTCCCCACAAGCAGCTAAAATGACGACCAAAATCACTCCGAAGCCGAAGCCACGACTCTTTGACGACGATGAGGGGAAGGAAGAAGCGACGGTCAAGCCTCGGGACCGGAACCGGGACGCCCTGCTGTACGACAAGGAAGACGACAAGCCGAACGAAAAGCTGGAGCGCAAGCTGGCCGAAGATCGTGCCCGGAAGCAGCGCGAAAAGGACGCCAAGGAGGAGCGTGAGAAACGAGAGCGGTCTTTATCGGAGAAGAAGAAGGAGAAGTTGCACGACACGTCGGCGACCAAATTTAAGAACTTTCTTTTTGACGAACCGGAAACTTCGTCGGAAAAGAAGAGCTCCTCCGAGAAGGATCGTCGCAAGGACGAGGAAGCGAAGCGGAGTCGCGATCGGGAGAAAAAGTCGTCGCCGGAGCGGAAGAAGCGACCGACGGAGTCGTCCTCCGGCAGTCGGGACCGGACATCCGACATCAAGAAGCCAAAACTGGACAGGGATCGGGAAGAGGACGAAGAGCGGACGCGAAAGCCGGTAACGTACAAGCCATTCAACAAGTTGCTTGAAAAGGTGGTGCTCGTGATTAGCGGGATTCAGAATCCGGATCGGGCCAACCTGCGGAACCAGGCGCTGGCCATGGGAGCCAAGTACAAGTCCGATTGGGACTCAAGCTGTACGCATTTGATTTGCGCCTTCAAAAACACTCCCAAGTACAACCAGGTCCACGGCCAGGGCAAGATCGTCCGCAAGGGCTGGATCGAACGGTGCCACGCCCTACGCAAACGCCTCTCGTGGCGCAAGTTCGCCCTCGATTCGGACGACGCGGAGCGCTCGGACTCCGAGGGGGAAATCGTGGACGAAGCGCGCCGGCCAAAGCAGGATCCGCCCCAACGTGGTTGTTCGCCGGTTAAGGATCCCTCTCCCCGCAAGGAAACGGACGAGGAAGCACTGGCGCACTACGATCTGGACGATGTGGCGATCGTGGAGGATAAGCCACCCACGTACGAACTGTCCGGGTCGGACACGGAGGAGGAGATCGAGCGGGTCAAGCAGAAGCAGCGCGAGCAGATCAAGGATAGGAGTGAGGTGTACGATAAGAGTACCGAGGAGGAAGAGGGGAGGAATGGTGGTGAGGAGAAGGAGAAGCAGCTGGACTTTTTCAAGCGGAAACGGTTCCTGCTGGATGACGACGTGGGAGCCGTGGATGTGATCAAGCTGGAGCGGTACGTGGAGCTGTATAAAGGGTAGGTGTTTGAAAGGCAATCTTAACTCTAGAGTAAATTTTCAAAACAACCTACGAGCCATGGGTTTCCTATGAAGATAGGTCCATTTAAAAATTTAAACAAGAATTATTCTATTTAACAGAACTACATAACATGGATCTCCAAGAGATTTTTCTCGACATATTTTTTAAGATCACAAGCTTATCGTCACAACATTGTTAAACTGTTATTTTCTCTTTCTCTTTTTAAAATAAACCGTTCAACAAATCACTCTTGAAAAGTTGACAAGTTAGTCCGTTTCACCACAAAAGGTGTAATACAAACATTCCGAGAATGTATCGAGTCACGTCGCATGTGTGCAAACTGTGATGGTAACCACACCGCTAATTATTGCGGGTGCACCGCTGCAAAGGTCTACTAATCTCGAATTTGATGGAATAGCAGAGAGAAAACCATCAACCTGCGAACCACCAAGTGGTCCGTTAGCCTCTTGTCCCGTAACCGTTACGCCACAAGAGAAAAGCCCCCGTTACGACTTCGAGAGAAACCCGGAGCTGGGTTTGCTCGTGGCAGCCCCACCCCGAGACTAAGGCTTTCTAGGCCCAGTGAAAAAATATAATTTAACTCAAAAATGACGAGCTCCTCGTCACAGTGTCCTAGTGCAAACAATGATCGAGCTGTAGCTGTCACAGCCCTGCGAAGTATGTTGGCTGACATATCGGGCAGCCAGTCAAAAAAACCAGCTAGAAGTCTCCTGACAAAAAACTTTTGCTAGAAAGAGATAGGAAACCTGATGCAACCAAACGTCCAGCTGTCATTTAAACATACTTTGAATGTGTTGGTAAATTTGTGACTAGAAAGCGTGTGGTAAATTTGTGACTAGAATGACGTCACAGTGCGCCACTAACACTAACACACCTGTTCAGAAAAAAACCGTGTTCACCTATGTACACACTCTTGGATTGTTTACACTTTGCTCCAGATCGTTCCGTCAAAATAAACGCACACGTTTTTCTTTTGCTCTCCAAGTAAAACTGGTGCCGATATTTGCAGCCCCAATCCGGCCGCATACCGAAAACAAAAGCATTACGAACAATCAAGAAGGAATGAGGATCCGGAACATGGAACTTCAGATCGCTACGTTTCGATGGGTACGAGTACGCTCTGCTGAACAAGTTCAAACCCCGCAACTTCGATGTTGCAGCACTGCAGGAGATGTGCTGGAAGGGAGCGAAGGCGTGGGAGGACGATGCTTTGGGGCGCTCACCATGTACCAGAGTGGCGGAGCCGTAAACAAGCTGGGAGCCGGCTTCACAGTGTTGGGCAAGATGCGGAGTCGGGTGATAGATTAAAATAGATTGAGGATAAAAGGATAAAACGGAGGACGAAATCGGCGCGGCCTCGCCCAACGATGGATGGAGCGGAATACGCTCGGCTATCGGGAGTGCCCTGAAGCCGCGCTAGGTTTACGGTCCGAGTAGGAAAGCAGCGCCGGTTCGACGAATAGTGTAGCAGCAACTGATGAGAACGTTGCCAAATACAAACAGAAGCTGAAACAGTAGAAAACCGTCTTCAAGCTCAAGAAGCGCCAGCAGGAAGACCGTGATTGCGCCGAAATGGAGCAGTCAACACTTGTCGGGACGCCAAGGCTTTGAAGCCCAACTTGGACCGCCCGCTGCTGACCAACAGTTCCCGGCACCTGATCTGGAGACGGTGAAGAAGGAGATTAGGCAGCTGAAGAACAACAGTGCCGCCGGTAAAGATCGGTTACCCGGTGAGCTCTTCAAATATGGCGGAGAGCAGTTGGCGAGGGCGATCCACTTGGTGATTTCTAAGAACTGGGGGGAGGAGAAACTACCAGAAGAATGGATGGATGGTGTCGTGTGCCCTATCTACAAAAAGGGCGATAAGCTAGACTGCGGCAACTACCGCGGCAACACGCTTATCAACGCGACCAGTAAAATCCTCTCCCAGATCCTATGTCGTTTGCTGACACCGGAGGCGGGGCTTAATAGCCTCCACGGACCAAATTTTCTCGCTCCGGCAGATCCTCGAGAAATGCCGTGAGTACAACGTGCCCACACATCACATCTTCATCGATTTCAAGGCAGCGTACGATACAGTCCACCGCGCCCAGCTATGGCCGATTATGTACGAGAACGGTTTCCCGGACAAACTGACTCGGCTGTTCAAGGCTACCTTGGATTGTGTGATGAGAGGCACGACATGCAACCGGACAGTTCAACTTCTTGTTTATGCGGACGATGTTGATATAGCGAGAGACCTAGAGACTGTGAAAAGAGTTTACTCCGCCTTGAAAATGCAAGCAAGACGAATTGGATTGGCCATGAATATGACGAAAACAATGCACATGACAGGGAGGGGCTCAAAGGCATTGCCCCCCTCCAAGACTCACACCTTCAGAGATGTACTGGAGGAGGTGAGCGAATTCGTGTACTTGGGATCGCTGGTAACGGCCGACAACGACACCTTAGAGATCCGGACTCGTATCCGCTCTGCGAATCGAGCCTACTTTGGATTACGGAAAACCTTGACATCTGATCGAGTGCAACGCGCCACGAAGCTGACCCTGTACAAGACACTGATTAGACCGGTTGCCCTCTAGGGCCACGAGACCTGGACGCTGCGGCAAGGGGATGAACGAGCCCTTGGAGTTTTCGAACGAAAGGTGCTGCGAATGCTCTACGAATGAGGTGATCGTAAGGTGGATGCAGCACTTCGACGAGCACCGGAACGTCCAAGAGGTGGAGAACCAAGATCACGAGGGGAATCAATAAGCTGAAGAACAACAATGCAGCTGATTAGAATGGCATCGGAGCCGAAGTCATCAAGATGGGCCCGGCCAAGTTGGCGATCTGTCTGCACAAGCTGATATAGTTATGATCTGGGCCACATTTTTTGGGACGTTATAGGCCAGTTTCGTGGAGTGGTGATTGACGACGGACCAAAACTGTTTGCTACGCCAATTCCTCCAATAAATTGTTTTTTAATTGAAGCATAAAACTTTTTAACTTTTTGAATTTATAAAATTGAAAATTCAAAATCATGACATTGAAATTCAGATTCCAAAATTCGAAGGAAACACAACCTACGTTCTCAACCTCCTCTCTCTCTCTCCACCTTCCCCAGCTCCGTCACGAAAAGCATCGCCGAGGCGGATTACGTGGTGACGCGCACCCAGAAGCCCCTCCCGCCAGCTTCAAGGGCGAGCTGGTCAAACCACTTTGGGTGTACGAATGTCACGACATGGAGTGTCTGATTCCGACGCAACGCTACAAACCTTAGGAAGACGCATGATATCAGCATTTTTGTGGAAAAGTAATCGACTTTTTTTTCGATTCCTAGTTAAGAGTTGCTTTATTAAATTATTTTTTTGTGTTATTTTCTCGATCAGTACAAGTGATACAGTTGAAAAACGAACGAAAAGTGAGTGTTTTTTTTTCCTCTCGCGTAGACAAAGAAAAGAAAATTCCCGCCTCTCTAAACGATCATCTCGAGCTCGCGCGCGTAGAAGATGGCCTGCTCGGCCAGTTCCCGCGACGGGATCGGCTCTTTGGGCTTGGCCAGCTCGCTGATAAAGTGGTAGAAGCCGTCCGCGTTCAGCTTCCAGCCCTTCTTTTCGGCAAACTGTTTGACCTCGTCCTTGGACTTGAGGTTGAGCCGCTTGGCCGCTTCCTGCACGGAAACGCGCTCGTACGAGCTCTCCAGACAGGCGCCGATCTCGTCGCGCACCGTCTGCAGCAGGATGTCGGTGAAGAAGTTGTACGATTCCGCCGGGGCGTTGCCCTTGGCCGCGAAGATCTTGTTGTAGCGGCCCTCCATCAGGTACTGCTCCAGGGCCAGCGGATGCCGTATGTACTCGTTCTCCTGGATGATGTCCGCCGGCAGCAGCTCCAGCTCGGTGTGGAACTCGGCCACGCGGTTCTGGGACAGCAGGAAGAGCAGGTTCAGCCCGAGCAGCTGGTACTTGTTCTTGGATTCGCCGATTTCGTTCCTAAAAGGGAGAATCGTTAATAAAAATATTGAAGGTATTAAACCCGGAGTTCAAATCTCACTTGTAATCGTAGTAGTAGCACTTGAGCTGCGAAATGTACCGCTCAAAGGCCGGAATATTCTTGGTGGCCACGCTGTACTCGACGCCAATCTCCAGCACGTCCCGGGCAATCACAAGCTCCTGCTGCGAGGCCGGACTGTTGCTCGTGGGCAAGTAGGACAGCTCGGTGAGGGCAATCTGCGCAATAGGAAACTAATTCGTTAAAAAACCATTCAAGAAAGAGTCCCAGCAAACGAACCTTCAGCTTGTCCAGCAGGGAACCGCACAGCTTGAGGTTAATCGGGCTCTTGATCCACTCGGTCTTGAGCTGCTTGTACAGGGCGACGACGTTGTCCATTTTGGGTTGCTTGACGGGGACTTCCGGCGGCGGTGGTGGTTTCCAGGGGGTTATTTGCAGTCTTCGAATTACTCTTTGAGGGAGAGGAAATTAAAGCTTTTATAAATTTCTGCTAATTTTTATTTGCTTCCACTCTCAAATAAACACAATGAACGCGACTCTGCACAAAATTGAAGTGTCATGCTTGGAGCCGCGAGTTTGACAGGGATGTCATAATGTGGGATTCATTTGCAGCGGTTGTGATGTTTACTTGTGTGGGTGCCGCTGCAATGAAATTTCGGATTACCGCTGTGTGAAAAGTAGCGAAATGTTTGATCAGGACCTAAATTTTTGGCTATTTTTAAAAATATTGATTTATAGAAAACTCAACTTGGAAAAATTCTCGCAAATTTTGAAGGTTAAAAGTTCGGTTCAATTTCCATCCAAAAGAGATATCCACGCATGAGAGTGTGTTGGATTGTTTACAAATTTGAATCAGCTGTTATACCACTTGCTTGAAATGCAGCCAATTACAGCCTTTGTGGGGGTAGTAAAATTGAATCGTCAAAATCAGCTGATTGGAATTCAGCCAATCACAATCAATCAAAACCAAAACAATACTTTGAATACGAATACTAATACAGAATCATGGTGTGCGTGAGAGAAACCGTGGATATCACTATTTGTCGATTTTTATATTTAAAAGCTGGTACGGAGCTCGGAATGAACTTAAAAGGAACATAATCGGAAAGTGGTATTTCAAGCAAAACATTGCAAATAGGCCAAAGACCACGTGTAAACAATCAGTCTGCCCTGCTTACGTCAGTTGATGTTTATATAATCTAATCTAATCTAGCACAAACGCAGCCAGTCCGATGAAAGCATGCTGGAAAGTCTTAAGATTGTGATAAGATTACGCCCCAAGCACTTTTCTTGTCATTTTTAATAATTGCAGTACACCCGAGAACACCCGAAAATGTAATACAAAAATTAAAGCGGCCAGCCCTACTGCGAGTGTTTACCGCAGAGAGGATTCTGAGAACGGATCACATTTCACAGAATCTACAGGGGAGGAAGGATGCGTGGACATACCGTACCAAACGCTCTTACGTCAGTTGATGTTTACATAAGCAATGATTGTCTGATTAGTTGTCTGCTATTTTTTGCTAATTTTATTTCAACCAAACATTCAAAAGTTTCACTGGGCTGGGTCGTGACAGGGCTGGTTCAAAAAATTATGATTTTACTCAAAAATGGATAGATCCCCGTACTAGTGTCCTAATGAGTTTTTGGATAATTAAATTTAAGTCTTCTGAAAAAATAAGTAGTTTTTAAAGAATTTGAACTTTATGTAAATTGTAAATGTTAACATTAAACTTTTATGTTTGAAGTGTCCACTGAAAAATTAAAGAACATCAGAAATTCAATTCTTAGAATATCATCATTTTAAAATTTGAAATTTGATTTATTGAATTATAAATTCTTGATTTTGATCTTTCAATATTTAATTTTTATTACACACGCTCAAATCGAACTGTCAACTTTTCTTTTTCCCAAGGGGGGGATGAGATCATATAAATTTCAGCAAATTTGTATGACGAATCTCATCCTCCAGACCCAATGTCTCCTCTGTGACGGTATTTTAATGCTGAAGTTTAACAGCTCTTGAAAACTTAAAAAATAATGCCCCTATTTTTCGTCTTTTGGGATTTTCACAAAGTCAAAGTAAAAATTGACGAATACCTAGGCGCCTTGCCAAGAAATGACTTTGCGAACAGCAGCACAAAGGAGAGGGAACGATTTCCTGGGGCTTTTATTTACCCTCTGTGGCTTGCTTTCGCTGCCGTTGCTGCCCATTTGACACTTTGACTTGCTTGGTTCCTTACCAAGTGCGTATACTGCTGCCGGCTGACTACGAAAGAACCTTCCCAAAATTAATTTCCTCAATAACTAAACGGGAATCTCTCGACAGTAGGATCTGATTGCTTGCCTCGAGAACAATATTTTAAAATTTTTGTTTTATAAGCTAAAAAGACTCAAAAATGATGAAACGGGAATCTTCTCAACACCAGCAATTAATTGCTTGCCTTGAGATTATGGCAGTGCGTGGCCGAATGGTTACGCTGTCCGCTTTGTAAGCGGATGATTCTGGGTTCGATTCCATCTGCTACAACCTTCCATCGGATGAGGAAGTAAAATGTCGGTCCCGGCCTTGGTTGTTAGGCCGTTAAGTCATTCCAGGTGTAGGAGTTGTCTCCATGCCATAAGAACAAACAACACACCAAACCAAGCCTACTCCGGTGGAATCGCTGGCGGCGGTTGGACTCGCAATCCAAAGGTCGTCAGTTCAAACACTGGGGTGGAAGGTTCCTTGGAGTAAAAAGAGGTTTGGGTGATCTCCCCATTCAAACCTTCGGACTCCTAGGTTCGAGCAGAAACTTGCAATAGAGACCACAAAAGACCCGGGGGTCGTTAATGTGGATGGTTTGATTTTTTTTTGAGATTATGAAACATGCATACTTTAAAATTCTAATTTAAAAAAAATTAATGGGAATAAGACATTCTAGTTAGACATTTACCGACACATTCAAAGTATGTTTACATGGCAGATGCGGACATGCAAAAGACTTCTAGCTGGCCGCCGATATTTTAGCCAACAGCCAACGAGCTCGATGATTGTATGCATCAGGACCTAGATCAGGACACTGTGACGAGGAGTTCGTAATTTTTGAGTTAAATTAGAGCTGTTTCAATGGACCTAGAAAGCTTTATTGTCTCAACAGCAGCGTCCGCATGCCACTGGTCGTATCGCTTGCTTAAGGCGAATTCCAGACCTTTATACCACATAACTACCAACTCCAAGCGACGCTCACGCATCCCTGTTGTTCAATTATTTTAAATTTGGTCAAACAGTCAATTTGATCGAGTTTCACAATAAGATTGGGAAAAAGAGCCTGCGGTTTCGCTACCTCTTTCTAATTAAGGCAAGTATCAATCCTTATTCCTTCCCCGGTGAGTGGTGGTGATGGGAGCGGCCGACAATGGATGGCTTTCAAGGTGCTGCCTGTCCTGTTCGGGAAAAAAATGGTTTTAATTCCCATTAATCAATTTCTAAGCAACCTTGGCTGGACAATAGGGTGGGTACGTTTTTCAAAAAGTTCTCGGATCAAGTTTTAGTATGGTTCCCCTTGTAGGGCATGCCCATAGGGACTTTCATGCCAAATATCAGCTCATTTGGTTGTAAACTGGCTGCGCGCATCAGGGTTAAAGTGGTTAAAGTTTACATGCTCCAGCGCCTCTGACGAGACAGGAGAAACCGGGACCGACGTTTTACTTCACCATCCGATAGAAGCTCAGTGGATAAGGTGGGAATCGAACCCGCGTCTCATAGCCAAATATCAGCTCATTTGGTTGTAAACTGGCTGCGCGCATCAGGGTTAAAGTTTACATGGGAATTACTATGGGAAATTGGAACTTTTTGTTCAAACGCTCCTACAGGTCTGGGAAAATCACGCGCCAACTTCTGGTATGGTCAGGCCTATGGAGAATGGTCTGGAAAACACTTTTCCCGAAGAGAGCATATGGATTCGTTGTCCCTAGACCTGGCGCATCGGCAAACAATCCGATGTCTCCGGAAACAACGGTTTTCCCTCAAATAGCATCAAATTTTCCTTAGCATGCTATGAAACCTTGATGAACACCGCGACGCCATATGTCAAACAGCTACCACGTGGTTGAAATATTTGCAAAAAAATACAAATTTGATATGCAAAGATTGGAAATTCGACTAAATAATATCAGGATTACTCGAAATGATCATTTTCTAGTTAAAAGAAGGTTTGCAATTAAATATTCCAGCCGTTTCTCACCCACGTGGTAGCTGTCTGACATATGGCGTCGCGGTGTTCATCAAGGTTTCATAGCATGCTAAGAAATTTGATGCTATTTGAGGGAAAACCGTTGTTTCCGGAGACATCGGATTGTTTGCCGATGCGCCAGGTCTAGGGACAACGAATCCATATGCTCTCTTCGGGAAAAGTGTTTTCCAGACCATTCTCCATAGGCCTGACCATCCCAGAAGTTGGCGCGTGATTTTCCCAGACCTGTAGGAGCGTTTGAACAAAAGTTCCAATTTCCATAGTAATTCCATGTAAACTTTAACCTGATGCGCGCAGCCAGTTTACAACCAAATGAGCTGATATTTGGCTATGAGACGCGGGTTCGATTCCCGCCTTATCCACTGAGCTTCTATCGGATGGTGAAGTAAAACGTCGGTCCCGGTTTCTCCTGTCTCGTCAGAGGCGCTGGAGCAGAAATCCCACTTCAGAGGAAGGCCATGCCCCGGGGGGCGTAGTGCCAATAGTTTCGTTTTTGAATTTTGGATAGCACCTTTTAAATGTGAGGAAGGCGCCAACCACCTAAGGTTGGATTAAGTAACGTTTTTATTTTAATACAAAAAAATGACCTGACATGCTCAACAATGGAGCACCGGATTCGAGTGGTAGAAATGACAGCAAAAACTGCTCGAATGGCTCCATTGCTCCATTTAACAACTAGAAAATCCAAAATGTGTTACTTATTCTAAAAACCAATTTTTGGCAATTAAGCACCACCTTAAGCGGTATACGCACTTCGTAAGGAACCGGTCAAGAAAAAAATCAAATGGGCAGCAGCGGCAGCGCAAGCAAGTCAGAGAGGGTGAAGAAAAGCCCCAAGAAATCGCTCCCTCTCCTTTGTTCTGCTGTTCGTATATCTGTTTCTTGACCCCTTTCCTTCCGATCTGCATACTAGCCTTTAAAAACAACAATGCCTTCTCATATTACCTGTTAAAGTTTACCCGCAGCAATTTGAGTGCTTTCACTTCCATATTCACCAAAATCGAATAATTTTGCAAAAATAAACAGGGCTGAAAAAAAATTGCTCAAAACTGTCACGCACTAAGAATGCTCAGCACTCTTCCGTAGCCGGCTTCGATCTCTAACTTCTCTAACCAATTTGTTTATTCCAAGCGGTACCGTACACAAACCGCGTTTCATCAAATTCTTGTGTCATGTTTTAAAATGTCGTATCAGCATAGGATATCAATTTTCTAGTATTAATTTGCTCTTTTGCAAAGATGTTGCAGATATTCGGGACACATTTCTAGACGAAACTTTTCCGGTACAGAAATCGTCAGCAAATTTGTATGGTCTGACGTTTGTTGAGGTGCCGTCGACTTTTACACGCTTATCAGCATAAACCAAAATTTGGGTTATTATTGTAATTTGTCTAATAATAATTACTTTGCTGCGGGCGGCCATCTTGCCCATTTTAAATCGACAACGTTCGAGCGCCATCACGGTAGGTTGGCAGGCCACGTGGGTTTCACTGGTATTGGTGCTGCCTGACGTCAGCACTTGTATGGAGTGACGTCACAATAATACGACTGTGTGCGTGAGCGTTCCGTGTACGGATACGATTTGGTGGTTGGAAAAGTCGCCCACCTTTTCGCGTGCCGCACTTTGACACTGTCGAACGCTTCGGTGTGTGCGTGTGTTGCCGACGAAATCGAGCAAGAAGTGACAAGTTTGGACTGGTTGGGGACGCGTACGTTCGGCAAGTTTTTCGCAAAAATAGTAAAGTTGATGCAATTTGCGCCGTGATTGACCGCTCGGAATCGACGCCGAAAGTGGGGCGCCATCGGAAGCAAACGGAGTTGGGTGGAATCTGGTGCCGGAAAGGGCAGAATTTGGCGACGGGAAAAGTTGCTTCCCGGGGGCCGCCAAAATCGAAGTAGGCTTGGGTAGCGGCGGCGGCGACGGTGGCGGAGCCTGCTGCGAGAGCGCGGGAACTTTCGATTGAGCTGTCGCGGTGAATCGTTTTCTGGTGCGAGCGAGTAAAAAGACAAACATAAACAATAAAAATAATAAAGAGCGAACCGTCGCAAAGTGGGGGCTGTGCGTGTGTTAGCAAAAGTCAGTCGCGATTTTGACGGAACTCGGAGATAAACATAAACAGTTGTCATAAAGTGGCAGAAAAATAGGCGCTTTTTCCAGAAGGGAATCGAAAAACCAAAGGGACGCCGTCAAATTTAGTGGGTGAGTGCAGTTTTTTTTGGAGTTCAAATTGACGAAAGGTTGCCACGAAGTGGCGTCAGAAAAGCATTTTTTCTTTCTTTATCTCGTCTGCTTTGAGAGCAACATTCCCACGGATTCTCGATTACGGCGCTGGGTCTGGAGGGTAAGAAAGTAGGTTACCTACATTGAACCTTTGGATTGACAGAGTTTACGACTTGGTTTTAGGATCCGATCCTTTTCCGTTAAGGTTTATCAATTCTTACGGGAAACAGCATACAGATTCCAATTGTATTTCGCATCCGTTTCTCGTTCCTGTTCGATCCAGATTGTGAAAGAAATAACAAATGCATTTTCCCTGACTGAAAAGTCCGTCTGACGTCCGTCGTTTGTCGTCCGTGCAATCGTACGACGTCGCACGACAATGTCGCGCGACTATCGCACGAATGTCAAACGTTTTTGCACCAAAATGTCGTATTTGTCGAGCGATCGATAATCGAAATTGTACGACATTGTCGTACGACATTCGACCGACGTCGCACGGTTTTGTTATTTAGAATGTCGTGCTATTGTCGTGTGCTGTCATTTCGGATTTTTGGGTTATGTTGCAGTTGAAAAACAGTTGTTTTGTTTTATTGATTTTTTATTCCAGTTGTCAAAATTTCACAAAAATATTTATTGTACACTTAATTTCACTTGCGGATCGGCGATTCTTCCCAACTTGGCTTCCTTCTGGATTTGCCTTTTTTCCGTTACGCATTCCGGTTTCCGGTAGAATCAGATTGGAATATATTTGTTGCCTGAAAAAAATATAGCATCAATCAACAATTGGCAAGAATTTATAAATTAAATTCAGATTTCAATAATAATAATGATTATAAAATTTCAATTCAATAAAATTTCAAATATGTTTTTTTTGAACTATGAAAGAAAAACTAAATTTATGAACTTTCAAAATTTAAACATTTAAAAAGAATTATAAAATAGATGTCTAGATAGATGATAGATTTAAATTTAAAATTATTGCAATTAGTTTTGAAACCCGAGAATATTATTATTTGAAAATTATACCTGATTTAAGAATGCTAAAAAATCTTAAATTCTAAAATTTTAAAATTCTAAAATTCTAAAATTCTAAAATTCTAAAATTCTAAAATTCTAAAATTCTAAAATTCTAAAATTCTAAAATTCTAAAATTCTAAAATTCTAAAATTCTAAAATTCTAAAATTCTAAAATTCTAAAATTCTAAAATTCTAAAATTCTAAAATTCTAAAATTCTAAAATTCTAAAATTCTAAAATTCTAAAATTCTGAAATTCTAAAATTCTAAAATTCTAAAATTCTAAAATTCTAAAATTCAAAAATTCTAAAATTCTAAAATTCTAAAATTTTAAAATTCTAAAATTCTAAAATTCTAAAATTCTAAAATTCTAAAATTCTAAAATTCTAAAATTCTAAAATTCTAAAATTCTAAAATTCTAAAATTCTAAAATTCTAAAATTCTAAAATTCTAAAATTCTAAAATTCTAAAATTCTAAAATTCTAAAATTCTAAAATTCTAAAATTCTAAAATTCTAAAATTCTAAAATTCTAAAATTCTAAAATTCTAAAATTCTAAAATTCTAAAATTCTAAAATTCTAAAATTCTAAAATTCTAAAATTCTAAAATTCTAAAATTCTAAAATTCTAAAATTCTAAAATTCTAAAATTCTAAAATTCTAAAATTCTAAAATTCTAAAATTCTAAAATTCTAAAATTCTAAAATTCTAAAATTCTAAAATTCTAAAATTCTAAAATTCTAAAATTCTAAAATTCTAAAATTCTAAAATTCTAAAATTCTAAAATTCTAAAATTCTAAAATTCTAAAATTCTAAAATTCTAAAATTCTAAAATTCTAAAATTCTAAAATTCTAAAATTCTAAAATTCTAAAATTCTAAAATTCTAAAATTCTAAAATTCTAAAATTCTAAAATTCTAAAATTCTAAAATTCTATAATTCTAAAATTCTAAAATTCTAAAATTCTAAAACTCTAAAATTCTAAAATTTTAAAATTCTAAAATTCTATAATTCTAAAATTCTAAAATTCTATAATTCTGAAATTCTTAAAAATTTTAAGTTCCAAAATTCTAAATTTAAAAAAAAACTATTTTTAAAACTTAAAACAAAACTTGAATTTGTATTTTTTTTATTTTGTAATATTTTTTTTCAAATTTTAGTTTGTTAAAGTTTTTTAAATTTGTATTTTATTGAAAATTAAAAAAAAAGATCTGAAAAATCATTTTTTTTTATTTTTAAAATTTTAAGAAACTTATTAAGTTTTGAAATGCGTAGAATTAAAAAATAATGATCTTTGAAATTTTAGAATTTAAAAATATAAATTATTTCAATTTTAGAATTTACAGAATTAGAATTTTGAATTTTAAAGCTCATAGAATATTAGAATTCAAAATTCCAACTCGTGCGTCCAACGTTTTGGGAATTTAAGAACTTTATAATGTTAGATTTTGTATTTATAAATTGATGAATTTTAGTACTTAAGAAATTAAGGAATTTTAGTGTTTAAGTTTTTGTCAA